>NW_024715998.1:0-10293 GCF_018991925.1 Homarus americanus | reverse complement strand
AAGTGACCCACATCAGCTCTCTCTCTCTCTCTCTCTCTCTCTCTCATCCTTGTTACAAAAATCCCCCACGAGCCATATACTGCACACCTCCTGGGGATCCACAAGCAATAAGGTTTTTTTTTTTTTTTGGCCTTCATCAGAGTCCAACCTTATCTCTGTCCCTTTCCTTTCCCCTCACATTAGTCTTCCAGAGGTGAGATAATACACCTCACTGCTCCCGACTTCTTTATTACCAGTTTAATCCGAACACTCTTCATCACTGCCCATGAGAATAACTATCAACACAATTTTTTTTTCCTTCACCTGTTCCAGTTCAGCTCTCAACGTGACACAGCTGCTCTAAACTGACAATAGAAGACCTGGCTACAAACAGCTCTTACCACCCTGACCCGAGACCTCACTACCTTGAGAGCTGGATGGACCGATAATGTTCGACTGTAGATTAAGGTTTGTTTAGATAGTTCATATACTTAAGACAGGTGTAAATGTAGGTTAGGTTTAGGTTAGGTCACGTTAGGTTAGGTTAGGTTAGGTTAAATTAGGTTAGGTTAGGTTAGGTTAGGTGGCATTCACAGTGTCCCTGCCAACTTCAAAGAAAACACAACCATCTCCATCTCTTCTAAATTCTCCAAAAATCTTATGAAAAAATGAACGAGAGAAGTAAAACAAACATTTAAAATTATCATAGTTTTTCCTTTAAAGATTCAACAGAATAAAAAAACGAAGGTATCGACAAAGAAGTGATTCATATGCGAAGCCACAGTCAGACCAGCAGATCAGGATACCGCCAGTTATTCATCCTCAGTGTATAGGTCCTCCAGTTATTCATCCTCAGTGTATAGGTCCTCCAGTTATTCATCCTCAGTGTATAGGTCCTCCAGTTATTCATCCTTAGTGTATAGGTCCTCCAGTTATTCATCCTCAGTGTATAGGTCCTCCAGTTATTCATCCTTAGTGTATAGGTCCTCCAGTTATTCATCTTCAGTGTATAGGTCCTCCAGTTATTCATCCTTAGTGTATAGGTCCTCCAGTTATTCATCCTCAGTGTATAGGTCCTCCAGTTATTCATCCTCAGTGTATAGGTCCTCCAGTTATTCATCCTCAGTGTATAGGTCCTCCAGTTATTTATCCTCAGTGTCTTGGTCCTCCAGTTATTCATCCTCAGTATATAGGTCCTCCAGTTATTCATCCTCACTGTATAGGTCCTCCAGTTATTCATCCTCAGTGTATAGGTCCTCCAGTTATTCATCTTCAGTGTATAGGTCCTCCAGTTATTCATGCTCAGTGTCTTGGTCCTCCAGTTATTCATCCTCAGTGTCTTGGTCCTCCAGATATTCATCCTCAGTATATAGGTCCTCCAGTTATTCATCCTCAGTGTATAGGTCCTCCAGTTATTCATCCTCAGTGTATAGGTCCTCCAGTTATTCATCCTTAGTGTCTTGGTCCTGCAGTTATTCATCCTCACTGTATAGGTCCTCCAGTTATTCATCCTCAGTGTATAGGTCCTCCAGTTATTCATCCTCAGTGTATAGGTCCTCCAGTTATTCATCCTTAGTGTCTTGGTCCTGCAGTTATTCATCCTCACTGTATAGGTCCTCCAGTTATTCATCCTCAGTGTATAGGTCCTCCAGGTATTCATCCTCAGTGTATAGGTCCTCCAGTTATTCATCCTCAGTGTATAGGTCCTCCAGTTATTCATCCTCAGTGTCTTGGTCCTCCAGTTATTCATCCTCAGTATATAGGTACTCCAGTTATTCATCCTCAGTGTATAGGTCCTCCAGTTATTCATGCTCAGTGTCTTGGTCCTCCAGTTATTCATCCTCACTGTATAGGTCCTCCAGTTATTCATCCTCAGTGTCTTGGTCCTCCAGTTATTCATCCTCAGTATATAGGTCCTCCAGTTATTCATCCTCAGTGTATAGGTCCCTCCAGTTATTCATCCCTCAGTGTATAGGTCCTCCAGTTATTCATCCTTAGTGTCTTGGTCCTCCAGTTATTCATCCTCAGTGTCCTGGATCCTCCAGTTATTCATCCTTAGTGTCTTGGTCCCCTCCAGTTATTCATCCTTAGTGGTCTTGGTCCTCCAGTTATTCATCCTCAGTGTATAGGGTCCTCCAGTTATTCATCCTCAGTGTATAGGTCCCTCCAGTTATTCATCCTAGTGTCTTTGGCCTCCAGTTATTCACATATCCTCAGTGTCTTAACTCTCCAGTTATTCATCCTCAGTGTCTTGGTCCTCCAGTTATTCATCCTCAGTGTCTTGGTCCTCCAGTTATTCATCCTCAGTGTATAGGTCTCCAGTTATTCATCCTCAGTGTATAGGTCCTCCAGTTATTCATCCTCAGTGTCTTGGTCCTCCAGTTATTCATCCTCAGTATATAGGTCCTCCAGTTATTCATCCTCAGTGTATAGGTCCTCCAGTTATTCATGCTCAGTGTCTTGGTTCTCCAGTTATTCATCCTCACTGTATAGGTCCTCCAGTTATTCATCCTCAGTGTCTTGGTCCTCCAGTTATTCATCCTCAGTATATAGGTCCTCCAGTTATTCATCCTCAGTGTATAGGTCCTCCAGTTATTCATCCTCAGTGTCTTGGTCCTCCAGTTATTCATCCTCAGTGTCTTGGTCCTCCAGTTATTCATCCTCAGTATATAGGTCCTCCAGTTATTCATCCTCAGTGTATAGGTCCTCCAGTTATTCATCCTCAGTGTCTTGGTCCTCCAGTTATTCATCCTCAGTGTATAGGTCCTCCAGTTATTCATCCTCAGTGTCTTGGTCCTCCAGTTATTCATCCTCAGTGTATAGGTCCTCCAGTTATTCATTCTTCACACACTGCTTGAATATTAATGAGCATCTTCTTTTTGGTGAATAACCAGCGTTCCTTCTTCGTCATCCATTATTTATGTTTAGGTTAGGTTAGGTTCTAAATGTCTTCAAGTGTCCTAGCTATCATCCGTATACCTGTTGTAGTCAGAGTACAAGTTCCTTCACCCATCATCATCATCATCATCATCCAAGAAGTGTACGGTTTGTTGTTGTTTACATCAGGAGCTTTACTATGCTCTTCTACGTCTGAGTCTGAGATCTTCTTAGGTCACAGGTGATGCCCAGTCATCTGCCACTTCCCGATATCATCTAAAATATTTTTACGTGTGAATCTCTGTGTCTGCTGTCAGTTTTAAGGCGACCTTACATATTGTACCTCATCTTACTCACATAAAGCTTTACTGAATTACATATAATTTCATACAGATCAACGATATAAAGCAAATCTCACTAACATTACTGTTAACGTCAGGGACAACAGGATTTAACGTAAAATGTTTGTGTTTGTGTAGTTATAATTCCAATCATTACAAATATATTCAAATTGTTTTGGTTCGTGTTATGTACAAAATCAACTTATTACAAACATATTCATATGATTTTTGTATCATGTAAAATTTAAATATGTACAGTATAATATTGTTTTAGTCTGTGTGTTACGTTTCAACATGATACATTTATATATGTCAGGTACATTTCACTTCATATGCATGTGTTAATGTTATATTATAATTCAGAATTGTGTGTGTGTGTGGTATGTGTATACACGTGCATGTGTGTACAGTACACGTGTAAGTGCACAGTGTGTGTGTGTGTGTGTGTTAAAATATTGATCAATTAAATGCATTTCCATTGTCCATGCTTGTTTTAATTATTCAGTAAATACATGTAAATTTCAGATGGTCATGTTTGTGTTATATGATTGAACTGGTTGAGTCAGAGGCCAATATTACTGTGAGCCAAGCATGGAGGGCGAGGGAATTGGTCCATCTGTCATAGTATTGACGACCTGGTCAGCGTCATGCACTGCTGTGTACCGGAAATACAGGTGAGAGATGTTACCTGCATATACACATGTTCAGTCGCCTGCACTTACCTCCTGGTACAGTGGCTGGCTGGTGTGTTTTGTGAGATGTGGCGGCAACACTGTGGAATGCTTATCTAACACTATTAGTCTGGCTAGTACTGTGAGGTTCATTAGGACCATTACGAGAGTTTTAGTACAATGTAAACAAACACAGAAATGCCACATCTCCCAAAATGCGCCAGCCACTGTATCAGGAAAAAGTGCAGGAGACCGTACATCTAAGCTTTTACACACACACACACACACACACACACACACACACACACACACACATTGACTGTGTGTGGTTGTTCTAAAGCTTAAAATGAAATCCAGGAGAGAACGAGGATGTAGCAGAAGCAAGGGATTAGCTGTGATGATGGTAGAGGTGGTCGGCTCATACCTCACCGTAACAAAGCATCAGCTGACCACACGATATATGTTCTTGCAGGCAGGATAGTTCAGAGCTTCTTCCCACGTGTGACTCATAAGGACACCGGGAGATACAAAATTTGAGGCTCTGGATAACATTTAGGACGGTTCCTTCTGAGTCTTCTTGTTAATTAGCGTCTGTAAAGTCTTCACTATTGTTATCTCTCTCCTCCATTGACCCTTTACCATTATCGTCTCTTCCTTCCTCGTATAATTCTCGGTATTGGATTTTACCATCCCCATGTCCTCTTCACCATCTTCTTTTGTCACGCTGCTGATTTCTCTAATTTGATTTCGCTCAGTCGAACGCCCCGGGTCAAGTGGAAGCCGTCGAAGATTCGATTTCCTCCTTTCCTCAGCTCTCCCCCGTGTTTACCCACCGTTACCCACTACCTGTCGACCCTCCTTTGTGCCCTGAAGGAGCCGGGGCCGCGAACGTGAGGATGATGTCCCCAATGCTTACTTGCTTCTGACTATCGTTATACTTCTGACTCTCTCTCTCTCTCTCTCTCTCTCTCTTTCTTGTTAATCTTGTTGATTCTACCTCTTCCTCTGGACTTGGAGATGCAATCGACCTTAACTCATGATGACTGGGTGGTCCGTGTTGATTTCGACCAATATATATCATGTTAAAATTACAATAATAATCTGTTTGTTGATATGTATTAGCGTAAAGATCACAGTCCCGGTTTTTATTGCCTGTATACTGCTGTTGTTTTGAAAGGACTATACTGTATTGTTAGCTAATGCGTGTATGTCTATATGAGGGAGTGAGAAATGTTTACTATGATGTTATTGTGTTTAAAAAGCGTTAAGATAGCTGGTGTCATGTGTGGATATGTTTGTGTGGGAAAGCATATGATGTTTTAGCTGAGTATAACATCAATTGCGTGCTTGTATTATATTCTTAGCTATGTTTGTTGTTACCTGTCAGTGTAAAACGTTATGATATTCGAGATGAGTATATCAATTATTACAAACTATATCCTTTCCACGCTAACCTGATCCGTAAGCCACGCCCCTCGTCTACAGTTACAAATAGCTGATTGGTTCCCCTGAGCGTTTTACCTCCCCCTAGACTACGCGTATATATGCTCGTATTTATATCGACCTTTTATGATAAATATTTAACATTTTCTAACATTCTGAAGTGCTGACGCCACGAAATCATTTACATTTTGATAGTCCAGATATTTAACATTATTTTAGATAACAACAGGTCTGGTTACCAATTGAGAAGACATTTACTTTGAATTTTCTACGACCCAATCAGCTCTTAGTGTAGAAGAGGGGCGGGACTTACGGGCCAGGTTAGCGTGGAAATACTATATATAATGTACTATATTTAAAGTCGTCTATCGGCTGATTGGACACGGGAGGAGACTGACGTTCTTGCGGGAACAGTACTCTGTAACGGTTTTTCTTCGCCATAGACCGCTGCATCTTGTGCGATTGCACTCACACTTGTTCTTGCTATTTAAAGCATTGAAACATTTCATCATTCATCAATTCATTTTAAAAGTGGCTCTGTCACTTACAATTTTTGACACCTCACGAGCGCCCAGGATTGACAACCTTAGCATTCCCTCCCCACAGTTAGTGTGAGTGACCCACACAACTGCGAGGGAAGAGCTAACTGTTGTCCTTCCTGACGTGGTAGGAGGGCTTTCTCTCTTACTTCTTTTTTTCTAATACTTACCCTGGCCGAGGCACCTGCTGAATTTTCATAATTCAGTATTCGTGCTAGAGCCCCCCCAGTGGTGCACACCTCACGGAGTGGGATTGTGTGTCTCCAGTGGGTGTCGGGGAAAAACCTGGGCCAATCCAGCAGTGACGTCTGTGATCGTGCAGGCACACCACTGTTCGGGGGTCGTCCTTAAGTAAAAGTCTTTTTTTTTTGCACTGAGGGCCTTGCATAACCTTAGTGCACCAAAACCATACATGTAATTTAACAAGTAAAGCTGTACCCAAGGGGTGGTTCCCAGCCACCCCAACCATGCCCTCTGGGAGGGGAAGCACCAAGCCCCCCTCTGCTCGTCCAGGCAGGGACAGGCAGAGGCGGGAGCCCAATCATGACCCACGACTGCCACGACCAACGACAAACTCTGACAATGCAACGGCTACTGACCAAGCAACACAACAAAGACAAAACATACAAGTATCAGCTGAGAAGGCCCGAGTAATCCACTTTCGGACTCTTGACACGTCTACCTCGTTTTACAAAATTAATGGATTCATCATACAGAAGGCCATTAAGGATCAGATAGGGGACGTGGAGAAAGTCCGAAAGACAAGAAAAGGCGAACTCCAAGTTACTGTTAAAGACGCACAGCAAATGAGGGACGCCTTGAATCTTAAAACTTTTCATACAACAAAAGTGGTACCATATATCCCAGCATTTCTCAACACCTGTAAGGTTGTAGTTAACAGCTACGAATTTCAGGGGATGACTAATGACGAAATTAAGTACCACATGAAAGATCAAGGAGTCGTCGATGCTTACGTATTTAATAGGAAGACCACAGACGGTGAACGCAAACGATCAACTACAGCAGTACTCACTTTTGAAGGACTTGTTAGGCCCACTCATGTCTTGGTAGGATATGAGAGGGTCCAGACCAAAACTTACATTTCATTCCCAATGCGTTGTTTCAACTGCCAAAGGTTTGGACACACTGGTAAGGCCTGCCGTAACACCCAGGTATGCTCCAAATGTGCTCAGACCGGACACAGGGACGATGACTGTACACAGACGGAGGAAAAATGCTACCACTGTTCCGGTCAGCATGCTGCCTCAGACAGGAAGTGCCCTTCCTACCTGAGGGAGTATGAGATCAGTAAGGTGAGAGCAGAGAAAAATTTGGACTACAAGGAGGCTAAGATGCAGGTGGAGTTGTCCTTGCAGACACCAACACCTGGAATGTCCTTTGCATCCGCTGTATCTAAAAATACCTCACCTCCCAAAATGTGCACCACTGGAACGCAGACTGAGACCAAGACCATCGCAACACAGACTGACCCCACCATCACCGGTTATTCAACCACAGACGCCAAAGACGAGAACACTAATACAACTATGACCAATAACGAGACCCAAACTAACGAGTTATACCAGACCCCAAAACCCCAACAGACTCACGACCCTATCTACCCCAACGTAAGGAGGAGATCGTATTCAATAGAATGCATGATGAGAAAATCAACACCACAACCAATCATTTGCCTTTTTGAAAGGCAACCGGGGCAGGGAGCCCCTGCCGAGCAGAGTACTGGCTCTTTGGAGCCGGGAGACTGCTCATCTGATGAGGGGGATCCTTCCAAGGACCCTCTTTCCCCCCCATATACAAGAGGAAAGAAAAATAAAGCCCAAAACGCTGACCATATCAACTCTCAGATTTAAAATTCAGTATCATACAGTGGAATTCAGAGGTGCTAGGAATAAAAACGCTCAATTTCATTTACTAATGTCATTATTCCGGCCGGACGTTTTTTGCCTACAAGAGACGCTACTTGCGGGTCACGACGACCCACCTGTATTCGACAACTACACGTCCTACAGGGGAGACAACCTAAGGGGGGTAGCCCTATACATTCGGAGTTCATTCGCCCAGCAAAGAGTCAGTCTGAACGTGAACCTGCAGGCTGTGGCGTGCAGAGTTAAGATTCGGACTGGCTATGTTGCCATCTGTTCACTATACTGTCCTCCGGGCGGGCTCATCGACGATGGTGAGCTTGAGGAGCTATTTAACCAACTGCCAGGAAAGAAAATGATCCTCGGCGACCTCAATGCTCGCCATTTGCGGTGGGGCAGTGTCCGGAGTGATGGGAGGGGAGAGCAGGTGGCTGCAGCTATCCTCAACTCCAACCTGTCTCTTCTGAATGATGGTAGTGCGACTCGAGTGGACGAACGATTTGGCACAGCGTCAGCTATAGATCTTTCTATAGTTGATGCTGCCTTGCTATTAGATTGTAAATTTTCTACATACGACGACTCTCTGGGTAGTGACCATTTTCCGATCTGCATTTCTTATGAGTGTGGCGCCCCAACGGCTACTCCCGAGGTGCGCTACAACCTTAGGAAGGCAGACTGGAGGGCCTACTCAGGAGCCGTTCGTATAGACACCATTGGACAAGACATCAACACCAAAATTTCACACATACAACAAGCTATAATACACGCAGCAGACTTAACAATTCCTAAGACTTCTGCAAAAACCCACAGGCCTGGAGTTCCATGGTGGACACCAGACTGCCGACGAGTGGTCTGGGGGCGAAATAGGCTATGTCGTTTATTCAATAGAATTCCATCACTTGTAAACTTAATTGAATATAAAAAAGCTAGAGCCAAGGCTAGGAGGGTTCTCAGGGAGGGTAAGAGAGAGTCTTAAGCGGCGTCTGTTCCCCACTATATTATCATCAGCGATACCCCTCTCTTATGCATGGCCCAGATGCCAGTAGCTCCACCAATCATGATCCACGCTTCGGCGTGTTCCGTGATCGTGCCGAGCTCTTGCATCTCGACTTCGGGAACGGGGACGAACAGGGCTACAATCGAGCATTTTCCCCAGAGGAACTTTCCTTTGCTATAAATAAGGGCAAGGGCTCTACTCCTGGACCTGACGGTATACGATACGAGATGATTAAGCACCTTGACCAGGGAAACCTGGACAAATTGCTAGAAGTGTACAATGAGATCTGGACGTCCAGAACGTTTCCAAACTCATGGCACTTTGCCCATGTCGTACCGATCCCGAAGAGGGACAAATGCCCGAACAACACCAACTCATTCCGTCCGATTTCGCTCACAAACTGTCTGTGTAAGGTCATGGAACGTATGATAAAGCGTAGACTAATTTATTTTTTGGAAAGTAACAACTTATTGAATGATCGACAGTGTGGTTTCCGCCAAGGTAGAAGCACACTAGATCATTTAATAAGTCTTGAAACTGACATCTCAAAAGCTCTTTGCAGTAAAGAAACATTAATTGCAGTATTCTTAGATATAGAAAAAGCTTTCGACATGACATGGCGGACTGGCCTCATGATGAAGCTCCACGCCTTGGGTCTGAGAGGTAATTTGGCAATTTTTATTAGTAATTTTTTGCAGGACAGGACTTTTTCCGTCAAATTAAAAGGTAACGTAAAATCAGACACATTTGTCTTTGAAAATGGAGTTCCACAAGGTAGCGTTTTGGGCCCAATTTTATTCCTTATAATGATTAATGATTTCCTATCACCAGCCCCCAGCTTAAGTGACCTCAAATTCTCCTTGTTTGCTGACGATTGCGCAATCTGGCGCTCCTCTCGAGCTGAGAGGCTATCTGCACAAAGGGTGCAGGCTGGCCTAAAAGCCGCGGAACAGTGGGCAATACAATGGGGATTTAGGTTTTCAGTTGAGAAGACAGTAGGAGTAGTCTTCACTAAGAAACGTAACATTAGTAATCCAGTATTAAAATTAAATGATACTCCTATTAAATTTCAGACTTCAGTAAAATTTCTTGGTGTTCATTTTGACCGGAAATTAACGTGGAAAAACCACATTAACGAACTTGAAAGTAAATGTCTTAAAGTCACAAACATCCTGAAAGTTTTATCAGGTACTACATGGGGAGCCGATAGGAAATCTTTATTAATGGTGTATAAGACCCTGATCAGATCAAAACTTGATTATGGATGCCAATTGTATGCTTCGGCATGCAACACCACACTCGCAAAGCTAACCAGAATACAGAACCGATGCCTTCGTCTATGTCTGGGTGCCTACAGGTGTACACGTGTAGGTAAACTAGAGGTTGAGGCCCACGTCCCTCCACTTCACATCAGGAGGGACATGTTGACGCTAAGGTACGGGTTGAGTACGGCTAGGAAGCGCGGCACAGGCCACCCAGGTTGGTGTGCTGTTGCTAAATTCCGTTTCCTGCAGCTGCGTAGGTCCCCGTCCTCGGTTGTCCGCCTGCAGACCTTGTGCCAGG
>NW_024715997.1:0-33472 GCF_018991925.1 Homarus americanus | reverse complement strand
GATCAAGGGATTTTTATACTCGATCAGCGGACTTTGTTATACTCGATCAGGGACTTTGATATATTCGATGAGGGCCTTTGTTATACTCGATCAGGGGCCTTTGTTATACTCGATCAGGGGACTTTGTTATACTCGACCAGGGTTCTTTGTTATACTCGACCAGGAGTTTGTTATACTCGATGAGGGCCTGTTAAACTCGATGAGGGCCTTTGTTAAACTCGATCAGGGGCCTTTGTTATACTCGATTAGGGAACTTTGTTAAACTCGATCAGGGCCTTTGTTATAATCGTTCAGGGACTTTGTTATACTCGATCAGGGACTTTGTTTATACTCGATCAGGGGACTTTGATATACTCGACCAAGGAAATTGATATACTCGACCAGGGACTTTGTTATACTCGAGGAGGGCCTATGTTAAACTCGATCAGGGGCCTTTGTTATACTCGATCAGGGACTTTGTTATACTCGATCAAGGGACTTTGTTATACTCGATCAGCGGACGTTATACTCGATCAGGGACTTTGTTATATTCGATGAGGGTCTTTCTTATACTCGATCAGGGCCTTTGTTATACTCGATCAGGGGACTTTGTTATACTCGACCAGGGTTCTTTGTTATACTCGACCAGGGGGTTTGTTATACTCGACCAGGGACTTTCTTATACTCGATGAGGGCCTTTGTTAAACTCGATGAGGGCCTTTGTTATACTCGATCAGGGGCCTTTGTTATGCTCGATCAGGGACTTTGGTTATACTCGACCAGGGTTCTTTGTTATAGTCGACCAGGGGAGTTTGTTATACTCGACCAGGGGACTTTGTTATACTCGATGAGGGCCTTTGTTAAACTCGATGAGGGTGCCTTTGTTATACTCGACCAGGGGACTGTGTTATTCTTGATCAGGGGACTTTGTTATACTCGATGAGGGGCTTTTGTTATACTCAACCAGGGGACTTTGTTATACTCGATGAGGGGCCTTTGTTAAACTCGATTAGGGGCCTTTGTTATACTCGATTAGGGAACTTTGTTGTACGATGAGGGCCTTTGTTATAATCGTTCAGGACTTTGTTATACTCGATCAGGGGACTTTGTTATACTCGATCAGGGGACTTTGTTATACTTGATCAGGGGACTTTGTTATACTTGATGAGGGGGCTTTGTTATACACGATCAGAGGGCTTTGTTATACTTGATCAGGGGCCTTTGTTATAATAGTTCAAGGGACTTTGTTATACTCAATCAGGGGACTTTCTTATACTCGATCAGGGGACTTTGTTATACTCGACCAGGAGTTTATACTCGACCGGGACTTTGTTATACTCGATCAAGGGCCTTTGTCCTGTTAAATCCAGATCAGGGTCTTTGTTATACCTGATCACGGGACTTTGGTTATACCCGACCAGGGACTCTTTGGTTATACTCTCATCAGGGGCTTGTTATACCGATCAGGAACTTTTTTTATACCGATCAGGGACTTTGTTGATAATCGTTCAGGGGACTTTGTTATACTCGATCAGGGGACTTTGTTATACTCTGATGAGGCCTTTGTTAAACTCCGATGAGGGGCCTTGGTTATACTCGACCAGGGACTTTGGTTATACTCCATCAGGGCCTTTGTTAAACCTTTTCGATCAGGGCCTTTGTTATACTCGACTCAAGGGACTTTGTTATACTCCCTATCAGAGGACTTTTGTTATACTCGATCAGTGCGCTTTGTTATACTCGGATCAGGGAACTTTGCTACCTGATCAGCCTTTGTTATACCCGGGATCAGGGATTTCCAAGTATACTGATCAGGGACATTGTTATACCCAATGAGGGGGCATTGTTGATACCAGATCAGGGAACTTTTGTTATACTCAAGAGGGGACTTGAGCAGTACTAGACCAGGACTTTGTTATACTCGATGAGGGGCCGTTGTTAAACCCGATGAGGGGCCTTGTTATACTCGATCAGGGGACTTTGTTATACCTGATCAGCGGACTTTGTTATACCGATCAGGGGCCTTTGTTATACCCGGATCAGGGACTTTGCTATAATTCTATCAGGACATTGTTACACTCTATGAGGGGGCTTCGGTTACTTTTATTAGGGAATCCTTATATACCTCGCGAGTGGACTCTGGTTATACTTGACCAGGGGACTTTGTTAATTGATGAGGGGCCACAGCAACCGATGAGGGCCTTTGTTATACTCGACCAGGGACCTTTTGTTATACCTGACCAGGAGCTTTATTATACCGACCAAAGGATTCCGGAGAGTACCTGATCAGGGGCCTTTGTTAAACTCCGGGATCAGGGCCTTGTTAAACTCGATCAGTTGCCTTTGTTATACTCTGATCAGGGATTTTGTTATACTTATCAGGGACTTTGGTTATACTCACTGTGTGCTTGTTATACTCGATCAGATAATTTTGTTATATCGATCAGGGCTTTTGGTTATAATCGTTCAGACTTTTGGTTATATTCATCAGATTCTTATACTGTCCAGGAGCTTGTTATACTGACCAGGACTTTGTTATACCTTTATGAGGCCTTTGTTAAACTCGATGAGGACTCGGTTATACTCGACTAGGACTTTGGTTATACTTCATCAGACTTTGCTATACCTCGATCAGGGACTCTTGTTATAATTTCGATCAGGAGAGTTTGTTATACTCGATCAGGGACTTTGTTATACTCGCGATCGGGTGGACTTTCGTACCATCAACGGTTTGTTATACTCGATCAGGGGACTTTGTTATACTCGATGAGGGGCCTTTTGTTATACTCGATCAGGAGCCTTTGGTTATACTCGACCAGGTTCTGTTATAATCGATTTGCGGAGTTTGTTATTAATTTCTAACAGGACTTTGGTTAATCTCGATGAGGGGCCTTTGTTATACTCGACCAGGGGCCTTTTTGTTATATTTCCGGATCAGGCCTTTGGTTAAACCTCGATGAGGGGCCTGTAATACTTGATCAGGACTTTGTTAGACTCCTTATCAGGGACTTTTAGTTACCTGATCAAAGGCATTGTTATACCTCGATCAGAACTTTGTTATAATTTCGATCAGGGCCTTTGGTTATAATCGTTCAGGGACTTTGTTATACTTCGATGAGGGCCTTGGTTATACTCGACCCGGGGGATCTTGGTTATACTTCTGATCAGGGCCTTTGTTAAATTCGATCAGGGCCTTGTAATACCTCGATGAGAGGCCTTTTTGTTATACTGGATCAGGGCCTTTGTTATACTCGTGATCAGGGACTTTGTTATACTCGACTGGGCGGATTCTATATACCTGATCAGCGGATTCTTTGTTATACTCGATCAGGGACTTTGTTATATTCGATGAGGGCCTTTGTTATACTCGATCAGGGCCTTTGTTATACCTTGATCAGGGGACTTTTGTTATACTCTCATCAGGTTCTTGTTATATCTTACTCAGGGGAGCTTGTTATACCGACGAGTGGCCTCGTTAAACCTGATGAGGGGCCTTTGCTATACTCAACCAGGGACTTTATTATACCTACAGTGGGCCTTGTTAAACTCGATCAGGGCCTTTTGTTATACTCGGGATTAGGGAACTTTTATAAACCTCGATCAGGGGCCTTTGTTATAATCGTTCAGGGGACTTTGTTATACTCGATCAGGGGACTTTGTTATACTCGATGGGGACTTTGTTATACTCGACCAGGGAGTTTGTTATACCGACCAGGGACATTGTTATAGTCGATGAGGGGCCTTTGTTAAACTCGATGAGGACCTTTGTTATACTTGTTCAGGGCCTTTGTTACTCGATCAGGGGACTTTGTTATACTCGATGAGGGACTTTGTTATACTCGATGAGGGCCTTTGTTAAACTCGATCAGGGGCCTTTGTTATACTCGATCAGGGGACTTTGTTATACTCGATCAGGGACTTTGTTATACTCGATGAGGGCTTTGTTATACTCGATTAGGGAACTTTGTTATACTCGATCAGGGACTTTGTTATACCCGATCAGCAGACTTTGTTATACTCGATGAGGGCCTTTGTTATACCCGATCAGAGGACTTTGCTATACTGGATTAGGGGCCTTTGTTAAACTCGATCAGGGGTCATTGTTATACTCGACCAGGGTTCTTTGTTATACTCGACCAGGGGAGTTTGTTATACTCGATCAGGGACTTTGTTATATTCGATGAGGCCTTTGTTATCTCGATGAGGGCCTTTGTTAAACTCGATCAGGGGCCTTTGTTATACTCGATTAGGGAACTTTGTTAAACTCGATCAGGGGCCTTTGTTATAATCGTTCAGGGACTTTGTTATACTCGATCAGGGGACTTTGTTATACTCGATCAGGGGATTTGTTATACTCGACCAAGGGAGATTGATATACTCGAACCAGGGACTTTGAAATACTCGAGGAGGGCCTTTGTTAAACTCGATCAGGGGCCTTTGTTATACTCGATCAGGGACTTTGTTATACTCGATCAAGGGACTTTGTTATACTCGATCAGCGGACTTTGTTATACTCGATCAGGGGACTTTGTTATATTCGATGAGGGCCTTTCTTATACTCGATCAGGGGCCTTTGTTATACTCGATCAGGGGACTTTGTTATACTCGACCAGGGTTCTTTGTTATACTCGACCAGGGAGTTTGTTATACTCGACCAGGGACTTTCTTATACTCGATGAGGGCCTTTGTTAAACTCGATGAGGGCCTTTGTTATACTCAACAGGGGACTTTGTTATACTCGATGAGGGCCTTTGTTAAACTCGATTAGGGGCCTTTGTTTATACTCGATTAGGGAACTTTGTTGTACTCGATCAGGGGCCTTTGTTATAATCGTTCAGGGACTTTGTTATACTCGATCAGGGGACTTTGTTATACTCGATCAGGGGACTTTGTTATACTCGAACCAAGGAGCTTAATATACTCGACCAGGGGACTTGTTATACTCGATGAGGGCCTTTGTTAAACTCGATCAGGGCCTTTGTTATAATCTCGGGATCAGAGGACTTTGTTATAATTCTCGGATCAGGGAACTTTTGTTATACTCGGTGAGGGACTTTGTTATACCTGATCAGGGACTTGGTTATACTCGTTCAGGGACTTTTGGTTTATTTGATCAGACCTTTGTTATACTCGATGAGGGGCCTGTGTTCTAATCGTCAAGGACTTTGTTATACTCGATCAGGGACTTGGTTATACTCGATCCGGGACTTTGGTTATACCTGGATGAGGGGCCTGCTAAACTCGATGAGGGGCCTTTGCTATACCTGACCAGGGGCCTTTGGTTATATCACTCGATCAGGCCTTTGTTAAACTCGTTCAGGGCCTTTGATAATCGTTCAGGGACTTTGTTATAATCGTTCAGGGACTTTTGTTATAGTCGACCAGACTTTAATATACTCGATCTGGGGCCTTGTTAAAAATCGATCAGGGCCATTGTTATACCAGATCAGGGGACATTGTTATACTCTAAGAGGGCGGCTTTGTTATACTCGAACAGGGAACCTTGTTATACTCGGTGAGGGGACTTGTTACACCCGGATCAAGCGGGACTTTGTTATACTCTGTTCAGGGACTTTGTTATACCTTGACCAAAGGACTTTGTTATTCTCGATCAGGGCCTGTTAAACTTGACCGGGCCTTTGTTATACTCGATCAGGGACTTTGTTATACCTGATCAGGGCCTTTTTGTGTTAAACTCGATCAGGCCTTTGGTTATACCTCGATCAGGGACTTTATTATATCGATCAGGAACCTTTGTTACTTCCGATCAGGGGCCTCCTTGTTATAATCGCCGTTCAGGGACTTTTATACTCCATCAGGGGATTTTGTTATACTCTCGATCAGGGACTTTTATACTCTGACCAGGAGTTTGTTATACTCGACCAGGGGACATTGTTATAGTCGATGAGGGGCCTTTGTTAACCCGATGAGGGACCTTGTTATACTTGTTCAGGGCCTTTGTTATACTGATCAGGGGACTTTGTTATACCGATCAGGGGACTTGTTACTCGATCAGGGCCTTTTGTTAAACTCTGGATCAGGGCCTTTGTTATACCTCGATCAGGACTTCATATACCTGATCAGGGGACTTTGTTATACCGATGAGGGGCTTTGTTATACTCGATTAGGAACTTTGTTATACCTGATCAGGGACTCTTTGTGTTATACCCGATCAGCAGACTTGTTATACTCTGATGAGGGGCCTTGTTATACCCGCGATCAAGAGGACTTTTCTACTGGATTAGGGCCTTGTTGAACTCGATCAGGGTCATTGTTATACTCTATGAGGGGCTTTGCTATACCCGATTAGGGAACTTTGTTATACTCGGTGAGGGGACTTTGTTATATCATGATCAGGGACTCGTTATACTGTTCAGGGACTTTGTTATACTGATGAGGGAATCTTTTGTTATACCTAGATCAGGGGACTTTGTTATACTCGATCAGCGGACTTTTGCTATACCCGATCAGGGCCTTTTGTTATACCCGGATCAGGGACTTTGCTATACTCGATCAGGGACATTGTTATACCGTTCAGGGGACTTTTGTTTATAATTCTAACTGTAAAGGACTTTGTTATTCTCGATCAGGGCCTTTGTTAAACTCTCTTTAGATCAGGGCCTTCGGTTATACTCGAATCAGGGACTTTGTTATACTCGATCATCAGGGGCCTTTGTTAAACCTCGATCAGGGCCTTTGTTATACTCGATCAGGACTTTGTTATACCGATCAGGGAATCCTTTGTTATACCCCATCAGGTTCTTTGTTATACTCGACCAGGGGAGTTTGTTATACCGATGAGGGCCTTTGTTAAACTCGATGAGGGGGCCTTGTTACACTCTCGACCAGGGCCTTTGTTATACTCGGATCAGGGGCCTTTTGTTAAACTCGATGAGGCCTTTGTAATACGGATCAGGGGACTTGTTAGACTCTATCAGGGACTTTGTTATACTCGATCAAAGGGCATTATTATACTCGATCAGGGAACTTTGTTATACTCTCGATCAGGGGCCTTTGTTATAATCGTTCAGGGGACTTTGTTATACCAGAGGGCCTTGTTATACTCGACCCGTGACTTTGTTTATAATGGATCAGGGCCGGTAACCTTTTTGACTGGGGTCTTGTTATACCTGAGCAGGCCTTGTTATACTTCTTGGATCAGGGCCTTGTTATATCGATCAGATTCTTGTTATACCTGATCAAGGGATTCTTTGTTATACTCGATCAGCCGGACTTTGTTACACTCGGGATCAGATTCTTTGTTATATTCGATGAGGGCCTTGTTATACTCGATCAGGGCCTTTGTTATACTCGATCAGGGGACTTTGTTATAATTCGACCAGGGTTCTTGTTATACTCGACCAGGGAGTTTGTTATACCGGCGAGGGCCTTTGTTAAACCTTGATGAGGGCCTTTGTTATACTCAACCAGGGGACTTTATTATACTGATGAGGGGCCTTTGTTAAACTCGATCAGGGCCTTTGTTATACTCGCTGATTAGGAACTTTGTTAAACCCGATCAGGGCCTTTGGTTATAATCAATTAGGGACTTTGTTATACTCGATCAGGGACTTTTGTTTTGTACTCGATCAGGGGACTTTGTTATACCCGTGTTCAAGTGGAGATTATATACTTGAAACTAGGGACTTTGGAAATACTGAGGAGGGCCTTTATTAAACTCGATCAGGGCCTTTGTAAGTATCGACTAGGGACTTGTTATACTCGATCAAGGGACTTTTGTTATACTCTGATCAGCGTGACTTTGCTAGGTTTTGATCAGGGACTTGTTATATTCGATGAGGGCCTTTCTTATACTGCCATCAGGGCCTTTGTTATACCTTTTGATCAGGGACTTTGTTATACTCGACCAGGGTTCTTGTTAGACTCGACCAGGGAGTTTCTTGTTATACTCGACCAGGGACTTTCTTATACCTCGATGAGGGCCTTTGTTAAACTCGATGAGGGCCTCGGTTATACTCCAACCAGGGACTTTGTTATAATTTCGGATGAGGGCCTTTGTTAAACCTGATTAGGGCCTTTGCTATACTCCGGGATTAGGGAACTTTGTTGTACTCTGATCAGGGCCTGTTATAATCGTTCAGGGACTTTGTTATACCTGATCATCAGGGACTTTGGTTATACCCCTGATCAGGGACCTTTGCTATACTCGACCAAGGGAGCTTAATATACCGACCCGGGGGACTTTGTTATACTCGATGAGGGGCCTTGTTAAACTCGATCAGGGGCTCTTTGTTATACCCGGGATCAGAGGATTCTTTGTTATACTCGATCAGGAACTTTGTTAGATTTCCGGTGAGGGACTTTTGGTTATACGATCAGGGACTTTGTTATACCTGTTCAGGGACTTGTTTATTTGATCAGGGACTTTTGTTATACTCTCGATGAGGGGCCTGTGTTCTAATCGTTCAAGGACTCTATTATACTGATCAGGACTTTGCTATACTCGATCCGGGACTTTTGTTATACCTGATGAGGGGCCTGTTAAACTCGATGAGGGGGCCTTTGTTATACTCTGAACAGGGCCTTTGTTATTATACCTGGATCAGGGCCTTTGTTAAAACCTGTTCAGGGCCTTTTGATATAACTGCTCAGGGACTTTTGGTTATAATCGTTCAGGGACTTTGTTATAGTCGACCAGGGGACTCTGTTATACTCGATCTGGGGCCTTGTTAAAATCGATCAGGGGCCATTGTTATAATGATCAGGGACACATTGTTATACCTCTATGAGGGGGGCTGGCGAGATTCTCGAACAGGGAACTTCAGAGCTATACCGGTGAGGGACTTCGTTACACTCGATCAAGGGACTTTGTTATACTCTGTTCAGGGATCTGTTATACTCGACCAAAGCGATGGTTATTCTGATCAGGGGCCTTGTTAAACCTCGATCAGGGCCTTTGTTATACCTGGATCAGGGACCGGTTATACCTGATCAGGGCCCTTTGTTAAACCCGATCAGGGCCTTTGTTATACCTCGATCAGGGACTTTGTTATACCTCGATCAGGAACTTTGTTATACCTGATCAGGGCCTTATATAATCAGTTCAGGACTTTTATACTCCATCAGGGGATTTTGTTATACCTGATCAGGGACTTTTGTTGAGGCTTCGACCAGGGAGTTTGTTATACCCGACCAGGGACATTGTTATAGTCGATGAGGGGCCTTTATAAAAACTCGATGAGGAATCTTTGTTATACTTGTTCAGCCTTTGTTATACTCGATCAGGGACTTTGTTGTACTCTCGATCAGGGACTCTGTTATACCTCGATCAACGGACTTTGTTATACCTGGATCAGGGCCTTTGTTAAACTCGATAAGGGCCAGGAAGTTATACCGATCAGGGACTTCATATTCTCATGAGGGGGCTTTTGTTATACTCCGATCAGGAACTTTGTTATTTTCGATCAGGTGCCTTTTGTTATAATCGTTCAGGGACTTTTGTTTATACTCTGATCAGGAACTTCGTTATACTCCATCAGGGACTTTTGTTATACTCGACCAGGAAAAGTTTGTTATACTCAATAAGGACTTTTGTTATACTCGATCAGAGGACTCTTTGTTATAATTTTACTCAGGAGATTTTGTTATACTGACCAGGGACTTTTGCTATAATTTGATCGACTGTTTCGTACTTCCGATCAGGGACTTTATACTCGTCTGTGGGACTTTATATATTTGGATCAGGGAATTTGTTATAATTGATAAGGAACTTTGTTATACCTCGTGAGTGGACTTGTTATACTCGATTAGGGACTTGTTATACCTTACCATAGGACTTTGTTATAATGGACTAGGACTATACCGATGAGGGGGCTTTGCTATACACGATCAGGGTGCTTGGTTATACTTGGATCAGAGCCTGTGTTCTAATCGTCTGGCTGGACTTGCTTTACTCTGACTTTAGGGACTTTTGGTTGTCGATCCGGGGAACCTTTGTTACTCGACCAGGGGAGTTTGTTATACCCGACCAGTTCAATTTTGTTATACTCAAGGAGGGTATTTTGTTAAACTGTCAAGGGCCTTTGCTATACCTTTCGACCAGGGCCTTTATACTCAGATCAGGGCCTTTAAACCTCGATGAGGGGTCTTTTATTATACCTGATCAGGGGACTTGTTAGACCTCTATCAGGCATTGTAATACACGATCAAAAGCGTGGGCATTGATATACTCGATCAGGAACTTTGTTATACTCGATCAGGGGCCTTGTTATAATCGTTCAGAGGATTTGTTATACTCGATGAGGGGGCCTTTGTTATACTCGACCAGACTTTGTTATACTCAATGAGGGGCCTTGCCAAACTCGATCAGGGCCTTTATCATACTCATGATCAGGGGCCTTTGTTAAACTTGATCAGGGGCCTTTGTTATACTCGATCAGGGACTCTTGTTATACTCGATCAGGGGACTTTGGTTATACCTCGATCACGGACTTTGTTATTTTCGGATCAGATCTTTGTTATACCTGGATGAGGGGCCTTGTTATAATTTTATCAGGGCCTTTGTTATACTTCCTCGATCAGGGACTTTTGTTTATACTTACCAGGGTTCTTGTTATAATTTTAATCAGGGAGCTTGCTTACCTGACCAGCCGGACTTTGTTATACTCGATGAGGCCTTTATTAAACTCCGGGATGAGGGGCCTTTGTTATACTCGGACCGTGGAGGACTTGTTATACTCGATGAGGTGGGGCCTTGGTAAACCCTGGATCAGGGGGCTTTTGTTATTCTCGATTAGTACTTTGTTGGGTACTCGATCAGGGCCTTTGTTATAATCGTTCAGGGACTTTGTTATACTCGGGATCAGGGACTTTGTTATACCTTTTCGATCAGATGACTTTTGTTATACTCGACCAATGGAGCTTGTTATACTTTATCAGGGGACTTTGTTATACCTCGGCGAGGGGCCTTTGTTGAACCGCTGATCAGGGGCCTTTGTTATAGTCGATCAGGGACTTGTTATACTTCCGATCAGGGGACTTTGTTATACCCGATGAGGGGGCTTTTATATACTGATTAGGGGAACTTTGTTATACTCATCAGGGGACTTTGTTATACCTTATCAGCAGACTTTGTTACATCGGGGAGAGGGGGCTTTACATACCCGATCAGAGACTCTTACATACCGGGATTAGGGCCTTTAGTTAAACCTCGATCAGGGCTGTTATACTCTATGAGGGGCTTTGTTTATACCTGGATTAGGAACTTTGTTATACTCTCGTGAGGGACTTTATAATTTTATCAGGGGACTTTGTTATACTCTTGCTCAGGGACTTTTGTTATACTTGATGAGGGACTTTGTTATACTCGATGATAGGGCTTATGGCACTTTGATTAGCTTTTGCTATACTTGAACAGGGCCTTTGTTACACCGTTCAAAAGACTTTGTTATACTCGATCAGGGATTTTGTTATACCTCACCAGGACTTTGTTATACCTGATGAGGGGCCTTTGTTAAACCTGATGAGGGCCTTTGTTATACTCAACCAGGGACTTTTGTTATACTCGATCAGGGCCTTGTTAAACTCGGATCAGGGCCTTTGTTATACTCGATCAGGGGACTTTGTTATACTCTATCAGGGGACTTTGTTATACTCGATCAGGGGGCTTTGTTATACTCGATCAGGGAATTTTGTTATACTCGATCAGGGGCCATTGTTATAATCGTTCAGGTGACTTTGTTATACTCGATCAGGGGACTTTGTTATACACGATCAGGGGACTTTATTATACTCGACCAGGAGAGTTTGTTATACTCGACCAGGAGACTTTGTTATACTCGGGCAGGGACCTTTGTTAAACTTGATCAGGGGCCTTTGTTACATTCGATCAGGAGAGTTTGTTATACTCGATCAAGGGACTTTGTTAAACTCGATCAGCAGACTTTGTTTTACTCGATCAGGGGACTTTGTTATACTCGATCAGGGGACTTTGTTATACTCGACCAGGGTTCTTTGTTATACTCAACCAGGGGAGTTTGTAATACTCGACCAGGGGACTTTGTTATACTCGATGAGGGCCTTTGTTAAACTCGATGAGAGGCCTTTGTTATACTCGACCAGGGGACTTTGTTACACTCGATCAGGGGCCTTTGTTAAACTCGATCAGGGGCGTTTGTTATACTCGATCAGGGGACTTTGTTATACTCTATCAGGGGACTTTGTTATACTCGATCAGGGTGCTTTGTTATACTCGATCAGGAAACTTTGTTATACTCGATCAGGAGCGTTTGTTATAATCGTTCAAGGGACTTTGTTATACTCGATCAGGGGACTTTGTTATACTCGATGAGGGGACTTTGTTATACTCGACCAGGGGAGTTTGTTATACTCGACCAAAGGACTTTGTTATACTCGATCAGGGGCCTTTGTTAAACTCGATCAGGGGCCTTTGTTATACTCGATCAGGGAATTTGTTATACTCGATCAGCGGACTTTGTTATACTCGATCAGGGGCCTTTGTTATACCCGATCAGGGGACTTTGCTATTCTCGATCAGGGGACATTGTTATATTCTATGAGGGGGCTTTGTTATACTCGATCAGGGAACTTTGTTATACTCTGTGAGGGGACTTTGTTACACTCGATCAGGGGACTTTGTTATACACGTTCAGGGGACTTTGTTATTTATGATCAGGGGACTTTGTTATACTCGATGAGGGGGCTTTGTTATACACGATCAGGGGGCTTTGATATACTTGATCAGGGGCCTTTGTTATATTCGTTCAAGGGACTTTGTTATACTCGATCAGGGGACTTTCTTATACTCGATCAGGGACTTTGTTATATACTTTCGACCGGGGGAGTTTCTTATACTCGACCGAGGACTTTGTTATACTTGATGATGGGCCTTTGTTAAGCTCGATAATTGGCCTTCATATATGACCAGGGGACTTTGTTATACTCGATCAGGGGACTTTGTATACTCGATCAGGGGACTTTGTTATACTTGATAAAGGCCTCTGTTGTTGTATTTTTGTTCAAGGGACTTTGTTATACTCGATCAGGGGCTTTGTTATACTTCGATCATGGGACTTTGTATACTCAGCCAGGGGGAGTTTGTTATACTCGATCAGGACTTTGTTAAACTCGATCAGGGGCTTTATTATACTTGATCAGGGAACTTTGTTTTGTTACTACTCGATCAGGGCTGTTACTATAATCGTTCAGGGACTTTGTTATACTTTCGATCAGGACTTTGTTATATACTCGATCAGGGACTTTGTTGCGCGCCCTCGAGCAGGGGGTTTGTTATACTCGACCAGGGACTTTGTTATACTCAATGAGGGAAGCGCTTTGTTAAACTCGATGAGCGGCGCTGTTATATCTCGACCAGGGACTTTGTTATACTCGATCAGGGGCCTTTGTTAAGCTCGATGAGGACGCTGTTACCTCGATCAGGACTTTGTTATACTCTATCGAGGAGACTTTGTTATACTCGATCAGGGGGCTTTGTTATACTCGATCAGGGGCCTTTGTTATACTCGATCAGTGGACTTTGTTATACTCGTTCAGGGGACTTTGTTATACATGATCAGGGGACTTTGTTATACTCGATGAGGGGACTTTTTTACTTGACCAATGGACTTTGTTATACTCGAGCAGGGGACTTTGTTATACTTGATCAGGGGCCTGTGTTCTAATCGTTCAAGGGACTTTGTTATACTCGATCAGGGACTTTGTTATACTCGATCCTGGGACTTTGTATTACTCGACCAGGGGAGTTTGTTATACTCGACCAGGGGACTTTGTTATACTCGATGAGGGGCCTTTGTTAAACTGGATGAGGGGCCTTTGTTATACTCGACCAGGGGCCTTTGTTATACTCGATCAGGGGCCTTTGTTAAACTCGATGAGGGGCCTTTGTTATACTCGATCACGGGACTTTGTTAGACTCTATAAGGGGACTTTGTTATACTCGATCAAAGGGCATTGTTATACTCGATCAGGGAACTTTGTTATACTCGATGAGGGGACTTTGTTATACTCGACCAGGGGAGTTTGTTATACTCGACCAAAGGACTTTGTTATACTCGATCAGGGGCCTTTGTTATACTCGATCAGGGGCCTTTGTTAAGCTCGATCGAGGGCCTTTGTTATACTCGATCAGGGCGCTTTGTTTAAACTTGTTCAGAGACGCTTTTGTATACTCGATCAGGGGACTTTGTTATACTCGATCAGGACTTTGTTATACTCGATCAACAGACTTTGTTATACTCGATCAAGGGACTTTGTTATATACTCGATGAGGGCCTTTGTTATACTCGATCAAGGGGCCTTTGTTATATACTCGATCAGGGGACTTTGTTATACTCGACCAGGGTTCTTTGTTATACTCGACCAGGGGAGTTTGTTATACTCGACCAGGGGACTTTGTTATACTCGATGAGGGCCTTTGTTAAACTCGATGAAGGGCCTTTGTTATACTCAACCAGGGGACTTTGTTATACTCGATGAGGGGCCTTTGTTAATCTCGATCAGGGGCCTTTGTTATATTCGATTAGGGAACTTTGTTGTACTCGATCAGGGCCCTTTGTTATAATCGTTCAGGGGACTTTGTTATACTCGATCAGGGGACTTTGTTATACTCGATCAGGGGACTTTGTTATACTCGACCAGGAGTTTATTTATACTCGACCAGGGGACTTCCATATACTTTCGATCAGGGCCTTTGTTAAGCTCGATCAGGGCCTTTGTTATATACTCGATCAGGGACTTTGTTATACCGATCAGGGACTTTGTTATACTTTCGATAAGGCGGCTTTGTTACACTCGATTAAGGGAACTTTGTTATACTCGATCAGAGACTTTGTTTATACCCGATCAGCGGACGTTGTTATACTCGATCAGGGGCCTTTGTTATACCAGATCAGGGGACTTTGCTATACTCGATCAAGGGACATTGTTATACTCTATGAGGGGGCTTTGTTATACTCGATCAGGGAACTTTGTTATACTCGGTGAGGGGACTTTGTTATACTCGATCAGGGGACTTTGTTATACTCGTTCAGGGGACTTTGTTATACTTGATGAGGGGACTTTGTTATACTCGATGATGGGGCTTTGTTATAATACGATCAGGGGGCTTTGTTATACTTGAACAGGGGCCTTTGGTACAATCGTTCAAAAGACTTTGTTATACTCGATCAGGGGATTTTGTTATACTCGACCAGAGGACTTTGTTATACTCAATGAGGTCTTGTTATACTTTTGATCAGGGGCCTTTGTTAGTACTTGGATCAGGAACTTTGTTATACTCGATCAGCCATTGTTATAATCGTTCAGGGACTTTGTTATACTCGATCAGGGGACTTTATTATACTCTGACCAGGAGAATTTGTTATACCTTATCAGGACTTTGTTATACTCGATGAGGCCTTGTTAAACTCTTGATGAGGGCCTTTGTTATACTCTGACCAGGGGACTTTGTTTTACTCGATGAAAGGCCTTGTTATACTCGCTGATCAGGGCCTTTGTTATACTCGATTAGGGAACTTTGTTGTACTCGATCAGGGACTTGTTATACTCGATCAGGGACTTTTGTTATACTCGACCAGGAGTTTGTTATACTCGACCAGGGACTTTGTTATACTCGATCAGCCTTGTTAAACTCGATCAGGGCCTTTTGTTATACTCGATCAGGGACTTTGTTATATCGGATCAGGACTTGTTATAATTCGATCAGGGACTTTGTTATACCAACTTTGTTATACCCGATAAGGCGGCTTTGTTACACCTGATTAGGAACTTTTGTTGTATCGATCAGGGGACTTTGTTATACCCGGATCAGCGGACGTTGTTATACTCGATCAGGGCCTTTGTTATACCAGATCAGGGATCTTTTGCTATACTCGACTGGCGGACATGGTTAATACTCTATGAGGGGGCTTTGTTATACTCGATCAGGGACTTTGTTATACTGCTCAGGACTTTTGTTATACTTTGATGAGGACTTTGTTATACCCGATGATGGGGCTTTTGTTATATACGATCAGGGGCTTTGTTATACTTGGTAGGGCCTTTGTGGTACAATCAAGGTTCAAAATACTTTATGGTTATACTCGATCAGGGATTTTGTTATACTCGACCAGGGGACTTGTTATACTCCAATGAGGGGCCCGTTATACTCGATCAGGGCCTTGGTTATACCCGAGGATCAGGGACTTTATATACTTATCAGACTTTGTTATACCTTTATCAGGGGAAGGCTTTGTTATACCTTATCAGGAACTTTGTTATACCTCGATCAGGGCTTGTTATAATCACCCAGGTTCTTGTTATACTCGCATCAGGGACTTTGGCCATACCTCACCACAGGAGAAATTCGTTATACTCGACCAGGAGACTTGTTATACCAGATCAGGGCCTTTGTTAAACTTGATGGAGGGGCCTGTTGGCATCTGATCAGAATTTTTAAGTAGTCGATCAGGGGACTTTATTATACTCGATCAGCGGACTTTGTTTTACTCGATCAGGGGACTTTGTTATACTCGATGAGGGGCCTTTTGTTATACCTGATGAGGGGCCTTTGTTATACCTTTATCAGGGGACTTTTATATACTCGACCAGGTTCTTTGTTATACTCAACCAGGGAGTTTGGTTATACTCGACCAGGGACTTGGTTATAATTTCGATGAGGGCCTTTGTTAAACTCGATGAGGGGCCTTTGCTATACCTCGACCAGGGGCCTTTGTTAAACCTGATCAGGGGCCGTTGTTATACCCGGATCAGGGACCTTGTTATACTCTATCACGGGACTAGTTATACTGATCAGGTGCTTGTTATAATTTCGATCAGGAACCCTTGCCACCATGATCAGGGCCTTTGTTATAATCGTTCAAGGGATTCGGGTTATACTGATCAGGGACTTTGTTATACTCGATCAGGACTTTTTTTTTATACTCGACCAGGAGTTTGTTGATACTCGTGACCGTGCTGTGCCTTTTGTTATACTCGGATCAGGGCCTTTGTTAAACCTGATCAGGGCCTTTATACTCGATCAGGCACTTTGTTATACTCTCGATCAGCGGACTTTGTTATACCATCAGGGCCTCCTTGTTATACCCGATCAGGGACTTTGTTATACCTGATCAGGGCCTTTGTTATACTCGGATCAGGGACTTTTTGTTATACCTGATCAGGGACTTTGTTATACTCGATAAGGCGGCTTTGTTACACCTGGATTAGGGAACTCTTGTTATACTCTCGATCAGGGATTCTTTGCTATACCTGATCAGCGGACGTTGTTATACTCTGGATCAGGGCCATTGTTATGCCCAGATCAGGGACTTTTTTATATACTTTTGATCAGGGACATTGCTATACCTCTATGAGGGGGGTTTTGTTATACTCCGATCAGGGAACTTTGTTATACTCGGTGAGGACTTCGTTATACTCGATCAGGGGGACTTTGTTATACTGTTCAGGGGACTTTTGTTATATTTCTGATGAGGGGACTTTGTTATACTCTGACAGAGATGGGGGCTTTGTTATACACGATCAGGGGCTTTGTTATACTTGAACAGGGGCCTTTGGTACAATCGTTCAAAGACTTTTGTTATACTCGATCAGGGGATTTGTTATACTCGACCAGGGACTTTTGTTACCGTCGAGGGCCTTTGTTATACCTGGGATTAGCCTTTTGTTTATACTCGATCAGGGGACTTTCGTTATACTCTATCAGGGGACTTTGTTATACCCGATCAGGGGTTGCCGTACGGATCAAACCCTGCCGTACCCGGATCAGTCATTGTTATAACTGCTCAGGGACTCTTTGGTTATACCTCGATCAGGCTTTGTTATACTCGACCAGGAGAATTTGTTATACCTTGACCAGGAGATCGTTATACTCGATCAGGGGCCTTTGTTAAACTAGATGAGGGCCCGGTTACATTCGATCAGGAGAATTTTTAGTCGATCAGGGACTTTTATTATACCTGATCAGCGGACTTTTGTTTTACCTGATCAGGACTTTGTTATACCCCGATCAGGGCCTTTGTTTACCCGATCAGGGACTCCTCGGTTATACTCTTTGCACCAGGTTCTTTGTTATACTCAACCAGGGGAGTTTGTTATACCTGACCAGGGGACTTTGTTATACTCGGGATGAGGGCCTTTGTTGTAACCTGTATGAGGGCCTTTGCTACCTTTACTCAGGACTTGTTAAGGATTGATCAGGGGCCTTTGTTAAACTCGGGATCAGGGCCGCTGCTTACTCGATCAGGGGACTTTGTTATACTCTATCACGGACTTTTATACTCGATCAGGTGCTTTGTTATACCTGATCAGGAACTTTTGTTATTCTCGATCAGGGCCTTTGTTATAACTTCGCCCGTGACTTTTGTTATACTCGATCAGGGGACTTTGTTTATACCTTGATCAGGGGACTTTTTTATACTCGACCAGGGAGTTTATTATTATCGACCAAAGGCCTTTGTTTATACTCTCGATCAGGGCCTTGTTAAACCCGATCAGGGCCTTGTTATACCTGCTGATCAGGGCACTTTGTTGCTACTCGGGATCAGCGGACTTTGTTATACCTTGATCAGGGGCCTTTGTTATACCTTTATCAGGGACTTTACACTCATCAGGGACATTGTTATAATTTCTATGAGGGGGGCTTGTTATACTCGATCAGGGAACTTTGTTATACTAAGTGAGGGACTTCGGTTACACTCGATAAGGGACCTTTGCTATACCTGCTCAGGGACTTTGTTATACATGATCAGGGGACTTTGTTTACTCGGCGAGGGGCTTTAAGGTTAATGATCAGGGGGGTTTTTGTTATACTTTGATCAGGGGCCTTTGTTATAATCGTTCATGGACTTTTGTTATACTCGATAAGGCGACTTTGTTATACCGATCAGGGCCTTTGTTATACTCGCGACCAGGGAGTTTGTTATACTTTAATTTGTAGGGACTTTTGTTATACTCGGGCGAGGGGCCTTGTTAAACTCGATGAGTGGCCTTATACTAGACCAGGGACTTGTTATACTCCGGATCAGGGACTTTTGCTATACCTCGACCAGGAGCTTTGGTTATACCGACCAGGGACTTGTTATACTCGATGAGGGGCCTTTGTTAAACCTGATGAGTATTCTTTGTTATACTCGACCAGGGACTTTTGTTATACCTCGATGAGGGGCCTTGTTACACTTCCGATCAGGGACTCGGTTATACTCGACCAGGGAGTTTGTTATACTCGACTAGGGGGACTTTGTTATACTGATCAGGGCTTGTTATACTCGGATCAGGGAACTTTTGTTATACTCGATCACGCCTTTTGTTTTAATCTTCGTTCAGGGACTTGTTATACCCGATTAGGGACTTTGTTATACCCGGATCAGGGGACTTTTGGTTATACCTCGACCAGGAGTTTGTTATACTCGACCAGGTGACTTTTGTTATACCTCGGGATCAAGGGGGCTTTGGTTATACCGATCAGGAACTTTGTTACACTCCATCACGCCACTTTGTTATAATCGTTCAGGGACCTTATTTCACTCTGATCCGGGACCCACACTGTGGACTTCTGCTATACTTTACCAGGGAGTTTGTTATGCCTGACCAGGGACTTTGTTATACTCGATCAGGGGACTTTATTATACCTCGACCAGAGAATTTGGTTATACTCGACCAGAGACTTTGTTATACTCGATCAGGGGACTTTGTTGTACTCGATCAGGGGACTTTTTTATTCTCGATCAGGCGGCTTTGTTATACTCGATCACGGGAATTTGTTATACTCGACCAGGGGACTTTGTTATACTCGATCATTGGACTTTTTTACTCCATCAGGAGACTTTGTTATACTCGACCAGGGGACTTTGTTATACTCGACCAGGGGACTTTGTTATTCTCGATTAGGGGACTTTGTTATACTCGATTAGGGGGCTTTGTTATCCTCGATCAGGTGACTTTGTTATACTTGACCAGGGGACTTTGTTTTACTCGTTCAAGGACTTTGTTATGCTCGTTCAGGGGACTTTGTTATACTCCTTCAGGGGACTTTGTTATACTCGATGATTGGGCTTTGTTATACTCGATCAGGAGACTTTGTTGTACTCGATCAGGAGACTTTGTTATACTCGACCAGGGGACTTTGTTATATTCGATCAGGGGACTTTGTTATACTCGATCAGGGCCTTTGTTATACTCGATCAGGAGACTTTGTTATACTCGACCAGGGGACTTTGTTATACTCGATCAGGGGAATTTGTAATACTTGACTAGGGGACTTTGTTATACTCGATAAGGAGACTTTGTTATACTCGACCAGGGGACTTTGTTATACTCGATCAGGGGCCTTTGTTATACTCGATCGGGGGACTTTGTTATACACGATCAGAGGACTTTTTTATACTCGATCGGGGGACTTTGTTTTACTCGATCAGGGGCATTGTTATTCTCGATCAAGGGACTTTGTTAAACTCGATTAATGGCCTTTATTATACTCGATCAAGGGCCTTTGTTATACTCCATTAGGGGACTTTGTTATACTCGATCAGAGGACTTTGTTATATTCGATCAGGGGACTTTGTTATTCTCGATGATTTGGCTTTGTTTTACTCGATCTAAGGCCTTTGAGATAATCGATCAGTGGACTTTGTTAGACTCGATGAGGGGCCTTTGTTATACTCGATAAGGGGTCTTTGTTATACTCGATTAGGGGACTTTGTTATACTTGATCAGGGGACTTTGTAATATTCGATGAGGGGGGCTTTGTTATACTCAACCAGGGTCCTTTGTTATGCTCGATAAGGGGACTTTGCTATACTCGATCAGGGGCCTTTGTTATACTCGATCAGGGGACATTACTATACTCGACCAGGAAACTTTGTTATACACGCTCAAGGGATATGTTATACTCGATCAGGGGATGTGTTATACTCGATCAGGGGACTTTGTTATTCTCGATTAGGTGGCTTTCTTATACTCAACCGGGGGCCTTTGTTATACTCGATTAGGGGACTTTGTTATACACGATCAGGGGACTTTGTAATACTCGATCAAGGGGGCTTTGTTATACTCAACCAGGGGAACTTTGTTATACTCGATGAGGTGGCTTTGTTATACTCGACCAGGGGCCTTTGTTATGCTCGATAAGGGGACTTTGTTATTCTCGATCAGGGGCCTTGGTTATACTCGACCAGGGGACTTTGTTTTACTCGACCAGGGGAGCTTGTTACAGTATACACGATCAGGGGATATGTTATACTCGATCAGGAGATGTGATATACTCGATCACAGGACTTTGTTATACTCGATTAGGAGACTTTGTTATACTCAACCGGGGGCTTTGTTATACACGACCAGGGAACTTTGTTATACTCGATCAGAGGACCTTGTTATGTTCGATCAGGGGACTTTGTTATTCTCGATCAGGGGCCTTGGTTATACTCGACCAGGGGACTGTGTTATACTCGACCAGGGGACTTTGTTATACGCGACCAGGGGACTTTGTTATACTCGATGAGGGGAATTTGTTATACTCGACTATTGGACTTTGTTATACTCGATAACAGGACTTTGTTATACTCGATCAGGGGAATTTGTTATACTGGATCAGGGGACTTTGTCATACTCGATTAGGGGGCTTTGTTATACTCAATCAGGGGACTTTGTTATACTCGATCAGGTGGTTTTGTTATACTCGACCAGGGGTCTTTGTTGTGCTCGATCACGCGACTTTGTTATACTCGATCAGGGGCCTTTGATATACTCGATCAGGGGACTTTGTTATACTCGATCTGGAGGGCTTTGTTGTATTCGATCAGGGGACTTTGTTATACTCCATCAGGGACTTTGTTATGCTCCATTAGGGGCCTTTGTTATACTCGACCAGGGGACTTTGTTATACTCGATCAGGGGACTTTGTGATACTTGATCAAGGGACTTTGTATTATTCGATCAGGGGGCCTTTGTTATGCTCGATAAGGGGACATTGTTATATTTGATCAGAGGACTTTGTTATTCTCGATCAGGGGCCTTGGTTATACTCGACCAGGGGACTTTGTTATATTCGTCCATGGGACTTTGTTATACTCGACCAGGGGACTTTGTTATACTCGATCAGTGGAATTTGTAATAATCGATCAAGGGCCTTTGTCATATTCGATTAGGGGACTTTGTTAGACTCGATGAGGAGCCTTTGTTATTCTCGATGAGGAGCTTTTGTTATACTCAATCAAGGGCCATTGTTATACTCATCCAGGGGACTTTGTTATACTCGATAAGAGGACATTGTTATACTCGACCAGGGGACTTTGTTATACTCGATCAGGGGACTTTGGTTATACACGACCATTGGACTTTGTTATATTCGATCAGAGGACTTTGTTATACTCGTTCGGGGGACTTTGTTTTACTAGATCAGGGGGCTTTGTTATACTCGATCAAGGGACTTTGTTAAACTCGATTAGGGGCCTTTGTTGTACTCGATCAAGGGCCTTTGTTATACCCGATCAGTGGACTTTGTTATACTCGATCAGAGGACTTTGGTATACTCGATCAGGGGACTTTGTTATACTCAAACAGGGGACTTTGTTATACTCGATCAGGGGGCTTTGTTATACTCGATCAGGGGATATTACTATACTCGACCAGGGAACTTTGTTATACACGATCAAGGGATATGTTATACTCTATCAGGGGAATTTGTTATACTCGATCAGGAGGCTTTGTTACACTCAGCCGGGGGTCTTTGTTTTACTCGATCAGGGTCCTTTGTTATACTCGATCAAGGGCCTTTGTTATACTCGATCCGGGGACTTTGGTATACTCGATCAGGGGGCTTTGTTTTCCTCGATCAGGGGACTTTGTTTTACTCCATCAGGGTCATATGTTATCCTCCATCAGGGGCCTTTGTTATACTCGACAAGGGGACTTTGTTATACTCGATCAGGGGACTTTGTTGTACTTGAAAGGGGATTTTGTAATATTCGATCAGGGGGGCTTTGTTATACTCGATCAGGGGACTTTGTTATACTCGACCAGGGGACTTTGTTATACTCGATCAGGGGGCTTTGATATACTCGATCAGGGGACTTTGTTTTACTCGATGAGAGGACTTTGTTATACTCGATGATTGGGCTTTGTTATCCTCGATGAGGGGACTTTGTTATACTCGACCAGGTTCCTTTGTTATGGTCGACCAGTGGCCTTTGTTATACTCGATCAGGGGGCTTTGTTATATTCGATAAGGTGACTTTGTTATACTCGATGAGGGGCATTTGTTATACTCGATCAAGGGCCTTTGCTATACTCGATCAGAGGACTTTGTTAGACTCGATTAGGGGCCTTTGTTATAATCGATCAGGGGACTTTGTTATACTCGATTAGAGGGATATGTTATACTATATCAGGGGCTTTTGTTATAATCGAAGAAGGGGAATTTGGTATACTCGATCATGAGAATTTGTTATACTCGATCAGGGCCTTTATTATACTTGACCAGGGGGGTTTGATATACTAGATCAGGGGACTTTGTTATACTCGGTCAGGGAGTTTTATTATACTCGATCAGGGGACTTTGTTATACTCGATCGGGGGACTTTGTTTTACTCGATCAGGGGGCTTTGTTATACTCGATCAAGGGACTTTGTTATACTCGACCAGGGGACTTTGTTTTACTCGATCAGGGGACTTTGGTATACTCGATCAGGGGACTTTGTTATACTCAAACAGGGGACTTTGTTATACTCGATCAGGGGGCTTTGTTATACTCGATCAGGGGATATTACTATACTCGACCAGAGAACTTTGTTATACACGATTAGGGGATATGTTATGCTCTATCAGGGGATGTGTTATACTCGATCAGGGGACTTTGTTATACTCGATCAGGAGGCTTTGTTACACTCAACCGGGTGCCTTTGTTTTACTCGATCAAGGGACTTTGTTATACTCGATCAGGGGACTATGGTATACTCGATCAGGGGGCTTTGTTTTCCTCGATCAGGGGACTTTGTTATACTCCATCAGGGCCATTGTTATCCTCCATCAGGGGCCTTTGTTATACTCGACCAGGGGACTTTGTTATACTCGATCAGGGACTTTGTTATACTTGAAAGGGGACTTTGTAATATTCGATTAGAGGGGCTTTGTTATACTCGATCAGGGGACTTTGTTATACTCGACCAGGGGACTTTGTTATACTCGATCAGGGGGCTTTGATATACTCGATCAGAGGACTTTGTTATACTCGATCAGGGGGCTTTGATATACTCGATCAGGGGACTTTGTTTTACTCGATGAGAAGACTTTGTTATACTCGATGATTGGGCTTTGTTATACTCGATCAGGGGACTTTGTTATACTCGACCAGGGTCGTTTGTTATGGTCGACCAGTGGCCTTTGTTATATTCGATCAGGGGGCTTTGTTATATTCGATTAGGTGACTTTGTTATACTCGACCAGGGGACTTTGTTATACTCGATCAGGGGCCTTTGTTATACTCGATCAAGGGCCTTTGTCATAATCGATCAGGGGACTTTGTTATACTTGATCAGGGGAATTTGTTATACTCTACCAAGGGAATTTGTTATACTTGATCAGCGGAATTTGTTATACTCGACCAAGGGACTTTGTTATACTCGATAAGAGGACATTACTAAACTCGACCAGGGAACTTTGTTATACACGATCAGGGAATATGTTATACTCGATCACGGGATGTGTTATATTCGATCAGGGCACTTTGTTATACTCACTCAGGAGGCATTGTTATACTCAATCGGGGGCCTTTGTAATACTCGATCAGGGGAATGTGTTATACTCGATCTGGGGACTTTGCTATACACGATCAGAGGGCTTGGTTATACTCAACCAGGGGACTTTGTTATATTCGATCAGGTGGTTTTGTTATACTCGACCAGGGGTCTTTGTTAGGCTCGATCAGAGGAATTTGTTATACTCGATCAGGGGCCTTTGTTATACTCGATTTGGGGACTTTGTTATACTCGATCAGGGGCCTTGTTTTCCTCGATCAGGGGACTTTGTTATACTTGATCAGGGGAATTTGTTATACTCGATGAGGGGACTTTGTTATACTCGATCATGGGACAATACTATCTCGACCAGGGGACTTTGTTATATACGATCAGGGGATATGTTATACTCGGTCAGGGGATGTGTTATACTCGATCAGGGGACTTTGTTATACTCGATCAGGAGACTTTGTTACACTCAACCGGGGGCCTTTGTATACTCGATCAGGGGACTTTGTTGTACTCGATCAAGGGACTTTTTTATACTCGATCAGGGGACTTTCTTATACTCGATGATTAGGCTTTGTTATACTCGATCAGGAGACTTTGTTATACTCGACGAGGGTCCTTTGTTATGCTCGAGCAGTGGTCTTTGTTATACTCGATCAAAGGGCTTTGTTATATTCGATTAGGGGACTTTGTTTTACTCGACCAGGGGCCTTTGTTATGGTCAAAAAGGGGACTTTGTTATGCTCAATCAGGGGACTTTGTTATACTTGATCAGGGGGCTTTGTTTTCCTCGACCAGGGGACTTTGTTATACTCGATCAGGGGACTTTGTTATACTCGATGATTGGGCTTTCTTATACTCGATCAAGGGCCTTTGTCATAATCGATCAGGGGACTTTGTTAGACTCGAAGAGGGGCCTTTGTTATACTCGATGAGAGGCCTTTGTTATACTCGATCATGAGCCATTGTTATATTCAACCAGGGGGACTTTGTTATACTCGACCAGGGGAATTTGTTATACTCGATCAGGGGATCTTGGTATACACGATGAAGGGGATTTGATATACTCGATCAGGGGACTTTGTTATACTCGATCAGGGGACTTTGTAATACTCGACCAGGGGACTTTGTTATAGTCGACCAGGGGACTTTGTTATACTCGATTAGGGGACTTTGTTATACTCGATGAGGGGGTTTTGATATACTCGATCAGGGGACTTTGTTATACTCGACCAGGGGACTTTTTTATACTCGATTAGGAGGCTTTGTTATACTCAACCGGTGGCCTTTGTTATTCTCGATCAGGTGACTTTGTTATACTCGACCATGGGACTTTGTTATACTCTATCAGGGGACTTTGTTATACTCGATTAGAGGACTTTGTTATACTCGATGAGGGGCCTTTGTTATACTTGATCAAGGGCTTTTGTTATACTCGAACCAGGGGACTGTGTTATTCGAGATCATGAGACTTTGTTATACTCCATGAGGGGCCTTTATTATACTCGACCAGGGGGCTTTGATATTCTCGATCAAGAGACTTTGTTATTCTCGATGAGGGGATTTGTTATACGCGACCAGCGGACTTTTTTGTGCTCGATCAGGGGACTTTGTTATACTCGATCAGGGGGCTTTGTTATCCTCGATCAGGGGACTTTGTTATACTCGACCAGGGGACTCTGTTTTACTCGATCAGGGGACTTTGTTATACTCGATCAGGGGTCTTTGTTATACTCGATCAGGGGACTTTGTTATACTCGATCAGGGGACATTGTTATACTCGATCAGAAGACTTTGTTATACTCGAATAGGAGTCTTTTTTTACTCGACCAGGGGACTTTGTTATACTCGATCTGGGGACTTTGTTATACTCGATCAGAGACTTTGTAATATCCGATCAGGGGGCTTTCTTATACTCGATGAAGGGCCTTTGTTATACTCGACCAGGGGGCTTTGTTATACTCCATCAGCTGTCTTTGTTATACTCCATGAGAGGCCTTTGTCATACTCGATGAGGGGGCTTTGTTATACTCGATCATGGGACAATACTATCTCGACCAGGGGACTTTGTTATATACGATCAGGGGATATGTTATACTCGGTCAGGGGATGTGTTATACTCGATCAGGGGACTTTGTTATACTTCATCAGGAGACTTTGTTACACTCAACCGGGGGCCTTTGTTATACTCGATCAGGGGACTTTGTTGTACTCGATCAGGGGACTTTTTTATACTCGATCAGGGGGCTTTGTTTTACTCGATCAGGCGGGTTTGTTATGCTCGATCAAGGGAATTTGTTATTCTCGACCAGGGGACTTTGTTATACTCGATCATTGGACTTTTTTACTCCATCAGGAGACTTTGTTATACTCGACCAGGGGACTTTGTTTTACTCGATCAGGGGACTTTGTTATACTCGATCAGGGGTCTTTGTTATACTCGATCAGGGGACTTTGTTATACTCGATCAGGGGACATTGTTATACTCGAATAGGAATCTTTTTTTACTCGACCAGGGGACTTTGTTATACTCGATCTAGGGACTTTGTTATACTCGATCAGGGACTTTGTATTATCCGATCAGGGGGCTTTCTTATACTCGATGAGGGGCCTTTGTTATACTCGACCAGGGGACTTTGTTATACTCCATCAGCTGTCTTTGTTATACTCCATCAGGGGCCTTTGTCATACTCGATGAGGGGGTTTGTTATACTCGATCATGGGACATTACTATCTCGACCAGGGGACTTTGTTATATACGATCAGGGAATATGTTATACTCGGTCAGGGGATGTGTTATACTCGGTCAGTGGACTTTGTTATACTCGATTAGGAAACTTTGTTACACTCAACCGGGGGACTTTGTTATACTCGATTAGGGGACTTTGTTGTACTCGATCTGGGGACTTTTTTATAATCGATCAGGGGGCTTTGTTATACTCGATCAGGCGGCTTTGTTATGCTCGATCAGGGGAATTTGTTATACTCGACCTGGGGACTTTGTTATACTCGATCATTGGACTTTTTTTTACTCCATCAGGAGACTTTGTTATACTCGACCAGGGAACTTTGTTATTCTCGATCAGGGGACTTTGTTATACTCGATCAGGGGGATTTGGTATCCTCGATCAGGGGACTTTGTTATACTTGACCAGGGGACTTTGTTTTACTCGATCTGGGGACTTTGTTATACTCGATCAGGGGACTTTGTTATACTCCTTCAGGGGACTTTGTTATACTCGATGATTGGGCTTTGTTATACTCGATCCGGGGATGTGTTATACTCAATCAGGGGACTTTGTTATACTCGATCAGGAGACTTTGTTGTACTCGATCAGGGGACTTTGTTATACTCGACCAGGGGACTTTGTTATACTCGATCATGGGGACTTGTTATACACGATGAGGGGGCTTTGATATACTCGATCAGGGGACTTTGTTATACCCGATGAGGGGACTTTGTTATACTCGACCAGGGGACTTTTTTATACTCGATGTGGGGACTTTGTTATTCTCGATCAGGGGGCTTTGTTATACTCGATCAGGGGACTTTGTTATACTCGATCAGGGGACTTTGTTATACTCGATGTTTGGTCTTTGTTATACTCGATTAGGGGACTTTGTTATACTCGATGAGGGGACTTTGCTTTTCTCGAGCAAGGGACTTTGTTATACTCGATCATGGGCTTTTGTTATACTCCATGAGGGGCCTTTATTATACTGTACTCGACCAGGGGGCTTTGATACTCTCGATCAGGGGACTTTGTTACGCTCGGTCAGGGGACTTTATTATACTCGACAATGGGACTTTGTAATACTCGATCAGGGAACTTTATTATACTCGACCAGGGGAATTTGTTATACTCGATCATTGGACTTTGTTTTACTCGATCAGGAGACTTTGTTATACTCGAATAGGGGCCTTTGTTATACTCGATCAGGGGCCTTTATTACACTATATCAAAGGCTTTTGTTATACTCGAACCAGGGGAATTTGTTATACTCGATCAGGGGACTTTGTTATACTCGATCAGGGCCTTTGTTATACTCGATCAGGGGAATTTGTTATACTCGACCAGGGGACGTTTGTTATACTCGACCAGGGGACTTTGTTATACTCGACCAGGGGAATTTTTTATACTCGACCAGGGGACTTTGTTATACTCGATCATTGGACTTTGTTTTACTCGATCAGGAGACTTTGTTATACTCGACCAGCGGACTTTGTTGTGCTCGATCAGGGGACTTTGTTTTACTGGATCAGGGGACTTTGTTATACTCGATCAGGGGTCTTTGTTATACTCGATCAGAAGACTTTGTTATACTCGAATAGGAGTCTTTTTTTACTCGACCAAGGGACTTTGTTATACTCGATCTGGGGACTTTGTTATACTCGATCAGAGACTTTGTAATATCCGATCAGGGGGCTTTCTTATACTCGATGAAAGGCCTTTGTTATACTCGACCAGGGGGCTTTGTTATACTCCATCAGCTGTCATTGTTATACTCCATGAGAGGCCTTTGTCATACTCGATCAGGGGGCTTTGTTTTACTCGATCAGGCGGGTTTGTTATGCTCGATCAAGGGAATTTGTTATTCTCGACCAGGGGACTTTGTTATACTCGATCATTGGACTTTTTTACTCCATCAGGAGACTTTGTTATACTCGACCAGAGGACTTTGTTATTCTCGATCAGGGGACTTTGTTATACTCGATCAGGGGGCTTTGGTATCCTCGATCAGGGGACTTTGTTATACTTGACCAGGGGACTTTGTTTTACTCGATCAGGGGACTTTGTTATACCCGATCAGGGGACTTTGTTATATTCCTTCAGGGGACTTTGTTATATTCGATGATTGGGCTTTGTTATACTCGATCCGGGGATGTGTTATACTCGATCAGGGGACTTTGTTATACTCGATCAGGAGACATTATTATACTCAAACGGGACCCTTTGTTATACTCGATCAGGAGACTTTGTTATACTCGATCAGGGGACTTTGTTATACTCGACCAGGGGACTTTGTTATACTCGATATCGGGACCTTGTTATACACGATGAGGGGGCTTTGATATACTCGATCAGGGGACTGTGTTATACTCGATCAGGGGACTTTGTTATACTCGATCAGGGGGCTTTCATATACTCGATCAGGGGACTTTGTTATACCCGATGAGGGGACCAGGACTTTTTATTTCGATGAGTTGATCGAAAGATACTCGATCGATGTTTGGTTTGTTCGATTAGACTTTGTTATACTCGATGAGGACTTGCTTTTCTCGAGCAAGGGACTTTGTTATACTCGATCATGGACTTTTGTTATAATCGAACCAGTATAACATATCCCCTGATCGTATATAACAAAGTCCCCTGGTCGAGATAGTAATGTCCCATAATCGAGTATAACAAAGCCCCCTCATCGAGTATGACAAAGCCCCCGGATGGAGTATAACAAAGACAGCTAATGGAGTATAACAAAGTCCCCTGGTCGAGTATAACAAAGCCCCCTCATCGAGTATAATAAAGTCCCCTGATCGAGTATAACAAAGGCCCCTAATCGAGTATAACAAAGCCCCCTCATCGAGCATAACAAAGCCACCTGATCGAGTATAACAAAGCCCCCTGATCGAGTATAAAAAAGTCCCCTGATCGAGTATAACAAAGTCCCCTGAACGAGTATAACACATCCCCTGATCGAGTATAACATATCCCCTGATCGTATAGAACAAAGTCCCCTGGTCGAGATAGTAATGTCCCATGATCGAGTATAACAAAGCACCCCTCATCGAGTATGACAAAGGCCCGTGATGGAGTATAACAAAGACAGCTGATGGCGTATAATTTTGTCCCCTGGTCGAGTATAACAAAGGCCCCTCATCAAGTATAAGAAAGCTCCCTGATCGGATATTACAAAGTCCCTGATCGAGTATAACAAGGTCCCCAGATCGAGTATAACAAAGTTCTCTGGTCGAGTATAAAAAAGACTCCTAATCGAGTATAACAAAGTCTCCTGATCGAGTATAACAATATCCCGTGATCGAGTATAACAAAGTCCCCTGATCGAGTACAACAAAGTCCGCTGGTCGAGTATAACAAAGTCTCCTGATCGAGTAAAACAAAGTCCAATGATCGAGTATAACAAAGTCCCCTGGTCGAGTATAACAAATTCCACTGGTCGAGTATAACAAAGTCCCCTGGTCGAGTATAACAAACGTCCCCTGGTCGAGTATAATAAATTTCCCTGATCGAGTATAACAAAGGCCCTCAACGAGCATAACAAAGTCCCCTGATCGAGTAAAACAAATTCCCCTGGTTCGAGTATAACAAAAGCCTTTGATATAGTGTAATAAAGGCCCCTGATCGAGTATAACAAAGGCCCCTATTCGAGTATAACAAAGTCTCCTGATCGAGTAAAACAAAGTCCAATGATCGAGTATAACAAAGTCCCATTGTCGAGTATAATAAAGTCCCCTGACCGAGCGTAACAAAGTCCCCTGATCGAGAGTATCAAAGCCCCCTGGTCGAGTACAGTATAATAAAGGCCCCTCATGGAGTATAACAAAGTCTCATGATCGAATATAACAAGTCTCCCGTGAATCGGCTGCTTGTCCAATTAACCAGTCCGTTCAATACATATTTATATTTGGGTTTTAAGTAACGAAACCCAAACGGTAGTTCCTTTGTTTTATTATAAAAGTTGTATATATAATTCCTGAGTGTATATCAACCGTAAGTCTCACTGTCTGGGAGTGAATGAGAAAGGACGGCGTTTATATGATAAACGTTAGGTCACGTCCTTACGATATGAGTTGAGGTGAGCTACTGAAGCTTAGGGCACGCAGCATGCTTACAGAAATGCTGAGCTATGGGTCCTCGCCCTCTTGTAAGTTGCCCGCTCACGTGTCCATCTCATGCCTTACTCATAGACAGTGGAAAGTTACAGTGGTGAATCTGAATATAATATCAGATGTATTGACCCATTTATATAACACGTTCTGTTGATGAGACAGGGCCTATTACATCGCCCGGTCACTAACAGCCGAGCTCCGTGAGGCCAAATAACTCACAGAGTACAGTACACCCTAGACAACCCTAACCATGTTATAAACAGATATGTAGACACTAAGCTGGGGAAATTACTGTAGGGGTATTCTACTACAGGAACCTAGACTTTGTGTCGTACGGGTTAAATGTTATGAACAATGTTGAATTTGGATGATACGCCTGGTAATAACAGAACAGGAACATTATTGCCAGAATTAACAGAATAAAGGAATCAAAGACTTGGTAGTGCAAATTCTCGTGACAGGTAAAATGGCAATTTATTATTCAAATCAGCAAATGTGTCTCGCTCAAGAAAGCTAACACTTTTAATTTCTCTGATACTATTTGAATATCCTGATAGTGAAATTCATTATAGGAAGTGGAATTAAAGCAGACTTGAGTTTTCGATTTAACGCAAAATGCTGATGAGTAGGCAAGGTCCGTAATGTACTACAAGTGATTTCACAGTAATCAGGGCCCTTGTAATGCCCTTTTCACAACTAGCTGCTTAACACCATTTTGGCATTTTAAAATTACAGTAGTGAGATTTGGAAAGAACAAATACTACACATTGTGAAGGTGAGCGTGGAACACAGTCTTTAGACAAACTGGCCAATAACTGCATGCGCTAACGCTGTGCGCATATTTGTAAGACTGCTAATTCATATTCTCTGCAGCAGGAATAAATGCAAACATGTAGGCTGGACATACGTGTAGGTGTAGATAAGACAACTTACACCGTGACAGAACCTCAGAATCCTCTATTGATAACAATGAATATTCTTCATCTACTAAGAAAAGTTCTTAGGCCTATCTCTAGGGTATACAGTGTGTCGTTCACAAACCAGGGAAGGGTTCTAAATGCCATGCATTAAACTCATGTTGCCCTCCATAGGAATGTGGATCAGAATTGCGTTGTGCGTGAGGGTTGACTCCAAACAGCGGTAATAATAGTGAACCTCATTGTCATTGGAAAATAGGAGTTAAATGATACTGCAACTTGGCTATTTTTAAAGCTTCAAGAAGCGTCTGCACAGGCACAATAAGCCAAGGTCCACACGTCCTATCCCGGCATCTACAATGCTGTCTATTAGTTCATTTTTAGAGGTTAGCAACTCTAAAAGGCGTGTCTTGCTAAACTAAGAAAAGTTCTTAGGCCCATCTAGGTATAAGCAGTGTGTCGTCTCACAAACCAGGAAGGGTTCTAAAATGCCATGACAACCTTATGTTGCCCTCGCATAGGAATGTGGATCAGAATTGCATTGTGTGAGGGTTGACTCCAACAGTGGGTAAATGATATTGAACCCTCATTGTCATTGAAAATAGGAGTTAAAATGATACCGCAACTTGGCTATTTTTAAAGCTTCAGAAGTACCCTGCACAGCACAAGCTTTCATGTCCAAACGTCCTATCCCGGCATCTATAATGCTGTCTATTAGTTCATTTTAGAGGTTACAATTTATGAACTGAAATTTCAGCAGCATGCAAATATTCTGTGAAGTAAAGGAGCTTCATTCTAACGTCGGGATTGCTTTCTGTAACTTAGGAAACAACCTCGAAACTTGGTTAGACTCCATTATGATTGCATTAACCTTGATTCTAGAGTGCAATCGCGTGAAAGGTTTGAGAAATAACACGATCTCTGTTGAGATACAGCTGAAACGACAACGTCTATGAAACTATTGTCGTAATTCATCGAAGCTGTGTTGAGAC
>NW_024715996.1:0-14474 GCF_018991925.1 Homarus americanus | reverse complement strand
GAGAGAGAGAGAGAGAGAGAGAGTACTGCCCGTCTAGAGTCCTTCACCATTATCATTACGACAGCGCTCCAGGTCTTCACTATTTATTTTCCGACCAAAATAAGGAGGGGCGGGGGAGAGGGAGAGCTGATGAGGATGGAGAGAAAAGGGAGAAGAAGGGGAGATAGTGAACGAGAGGAAGAGGGCAGGGGGAGAGGGAAGAAGGGCATGAAAGAGAGAGAGAGAGGAACCACATTTCCTATGGTTTATCTCTACCCTGATAAATGCTCTTACTTATTCAGATGAGGATTTTCACTCGTTGTATCCCTCTCTACCTGGTCATATTTCCCTCTATATAAACATAACAGGTAACTATAGATGTTTGGTAAATGAATAACAAAATCTCCAAGAAGTAGTTTAGTTAATATTGAAAATAGTTAATGAGCTATTTTGCTATCCTAAACTAATGTGAACTATTGTTGTGATGTGTCCTCGTTGACTTATTAGGACCTACCTTAACCTAACCTAACCTAACTTAACAAATCCTAACGTATCTTGATCTAACAAAACCTATCATTACCTAATCTAAGCACTATTTAACTATGTCACCCCCACCTATCTTAAGTTTAACTCAGACAAGCATAACTATCCAATTTAATCCATGTTTATCCACCCTAACCTAACCAAACAAAATCTAATTTAGCCTTACCTAACCTAACCTAACTTAACATAACCTAACCTCACCTAACCTTTGTGTTCGGCTGTGTACCTATGCCAAAGCAAACATATGTACACATGCGTATGGATCAGTCAAAGGTTGTTGTTAAATCTTACGTGAACATAACTGCGTGTACGAATATATACATACGTACTCGTCTGTGAGTGAATATGAGTGAATGTGAATTAGCATGTGCTCTCGTCTATATAGAGTACATGTTTATTCCTATAGTTCCTTTTATTTTCGTATATATGGCATTTGATTTCTGAGTCCTGCATATTCGTGTTGGTGTGTCACCCAGATGTGTTCGCTTTGTGTGTGTGTGTGTGTGTGTGTGTATGTGTGTGTGTCGCTTGTTGCATTTTTTCCAATATCCAACTTATTTCCCCCACACAGTATACTATCTGGTGATTTAATACGAGACTGGTAACAAAACTCTTTTCATTATTGCTGGGAAAATGCGCTGTCGAAAATGTGATGGAACAGATAGATAGTAATGAAGCTTGCTGGACTGATTGTTTGATAGATAGGTAAATAGATAGGAAAATATGCAGTAGTACAGCTTGCTACACAGACAGACAAACGGACAGACACATGGATGGATGGATGGATGGACGGATGGGAATGCCACTTAAGGGATAAAAGGCCATTCTATTTTTCTGATACATTCCATATTCAATGAAATTATGATTTTTATGGCGGGAATTATATTGATATTGATTTTTTTTCTCACGTTATACTGGACTAGGAGAGGTCTTCATCAGAGTTATCTTTAGCTGTGAGTTTTGGCCAACACGACTCACGCATCAATACTGTTGACCCTCTGGTTTATATCCACCTTAACTTTTATACTTTACGGTCCGTCAGCCACGCTCAAGGGGCATTACACGTCTGGACACACCCTGAGGACAAAACCCTTCTTGACACGCCCTGGGAACGTCACACATCTGGACATGCCCTAGGAACATTACACTTCTTGACATGCCCTAGGAACATTACACTTCTTGACATGCCCTGGGGACATTACACTTCTTGACATGCCCTGGGGACATTACACTTCTTGACACGCCCTGGGAACATTACACTTCTTGACATGCCCTGGGGACATTACACTTCTTGACATGCCCTGGGGACATTACACTTCTTGACATGCCCTGGGGACATTACACTTCTTGACACGCCCTGGGAACATTACACTTCTTGACATGCCCTGGGGACATTACAATTCTTGACACGCCCTTGGGACAATACACTTCTGGACATAGAGAGGGGCCTTCTTTATAGTATATCTGTACTCTGAAAGTTCAAGTATTTTTTCACACGTATATAACAAAAGTCTAATGTGGTTTTTTTTATATGCGTATTAATGTTTTTATATATTGAGTCTAGATATAAAAAAAAGTTCCAATTAATTTTATCGTTAAATAAGTTAATAGTTTAAGCCAGTTTTTTGGTTGATTAATTCCTGGAAAATGTGAAAGGAGGAAACATTAATCCTGACTATATTTTTTATTGTCTGGATCATAAGTGTTTACTGAATGTCTCCTTGGTTTTATTTCCCAGTAATATGCAATACAACAATGGCGCCTTTAATAACCAACAACTGTAAAAATATATATATATTTGGTTAAATTATATAAATCAAATAAACTAGCGATAATAATTAGAGACACCCGATACTGTTCATTATATATATTTTACAGTTGTCAGTATCTCATATATATTTCTTTCCTTTGATCAATTGAAGTGATATTGTTTTATATTGTATCAGCCAAGGAAACACGTTTTAAATATTTTTGACAATAAACACGTTAGATATATCAAGGTGATTATGTAGTTAGCTTTGTTAAAGCTCTTTGATGTACAATATTTATGTTTAAAAACAAATGCCTTTAACTACCAGGTTTATTAAGCAACGTTTACTGAGTATTAGTTTCGACACCAGACAAAATATTTAATGCACCAAATAAATGATTTTATATGTGTGGTCAATATCTCACTTTGTCACCTCCAGACTTCTCTTTATCTTCTGGAGAATTAATCACCAAAAATCATCTTGGAAAAAAAAACATCTCTCCAAATTTATAAAACTAAAACTGAATAACTATTGAATACTTTTTCGTTCATGATGCTCAATACACCACAGTAACCATCTGTACATTCAATAGCATGAAGCACTATTACTCTCCTTCCACACACTAAGATAAGGCTACCTGACTCATCTCCCCCCTTCCCCCTTAATACACTGTAAACAAATGCCTCTATAGTTGGTGACTCCTAATTCTCTTGATACATTTATATACACGCAGTTTGAATACCGTATTAAGCAGTTAATGCCCAACGTTAATGTGTCTCGAGTATAATTGAGTAATTAGCTGCGCGTGCACGGACCAGGAGCAATTACCTTAATGAGTGTGTGTGTGTGTGTGTGTGTGTGTGTGTGTGTGTGCTTGTCCTTCCCTTTACAAGAATATGCATACCTTACACTTTTTTGTCCCAGTACATGTTATTACACGTGATATGGGATATTTTCCTATATACTAACTGTCTTTCCTAGTTTAATAGTAAGATTAAAATTTCATGGCTGTAAAAAAAATATCACAGAAACGTTGCAAATTGTTCCTTGGCCATTAATATTGCAGGGGCCGGAAGAATTAGTACGACGGTTTGTTTCTTAGCAAGCTAATGTGCCTTATTGTAGGTTTGTGATGTCCTCGTTGGTGTTCCTCTTTACTTTCAAGTGTAGAGATATTTAGATAAATAATTTGTCTGAACGATGAGGCTGCTGTTTGTTGTGTTATTTTGTCTTGATCTCAGAGTACAGGTCCAGCCATATTTCTATGTTTCCTTTCTTGTCTGTTGTAGCTCGACCTAAACTTCATCATTATCTGGATTAAGATTAGTAGCTTAAACTTTATCGTCTGACCTGAACCTGAAGTGTTTTACTTGATAATTGTCGAGATTATATCTCAACAGGGAGAATTAATTTCACAGGACATGTTGTCATCGTCAGCCAAAGAGATTCCATTTTGTGATTCACCCACTAGCCACCTGAAGAGTTCAGGTGTGATCGAATATGGCGGGTGCAATATTGTGGTGAGGCAATATTCCTGCGAGGTAAACAAAACACATCTGTGGCGGCTCACTTCAGTTGGAGGTTGCACAGACACGTCCTAATGTGCAGTAAGTCCGTGTCGTTAGTGATATTAAACTGGGGCGTCAAATCGTCATGTTAGTGCGAGGCTGCTGCACACTTGATCTCCTTTGAAGTCAATGAAGGATGATGGGTTTGAGGTCGCCTTCGGGAACATCATGTTGCAACAGTCTAGCATATGTTGTGTGTTTGTACATGTGTATATGATTGTGTGTCTGTGTACGAGCCACATATCGCGTGGGTGCGCGGTCATGTACATGCGTTCCAGCTCTGACGCTTGGTAACCTGTGCAAATTTAACACGAATATAGCCAAAATAGGTGCAGTATACATGTGAAATTGATAAGCCCCAGTGACAGGTAGCGCAACGCACTGAACGCTGATCAAACATGTAACAGAAATATTGTCGCCGGGAGTACATCAACAAACACAATTCTGGCTTTGGCAAGGGAAATATTTCTCATCCACTTTAGCGATATATATATTTCTCTGTTACTCTCTTTTAGACGACTCCTTCCCGATTAAAAACAGTTCTATTGTTCTTGATCTGATTATGCAAAATTAAAATCGAGTATTAATCTCAACTAGCACAAGGCCACGAACATCCAGCCAACTCCTCCCAGTAATGTCAACAAACTCTGTCCTAAAATAGAAGTGATATTATAAGGGTCTCCAACGCAGAGCTTTCTAGGGACTGTGCATTTATTTATCTTCATTTCTAAAACGGATTTAACTAATAATATAACATGGTTTTCATATTAATTAGAGATCAGTTATATTAATAATAATAATAATAATAATAATAATAATAATAACAGTTATAATAACAGTAATAATAATAATAATAATAATAATAATAATAATAATAATAATAATAATAATAATAATAATAATAATAATAATAATAATAATAATAATAAAAATAGTAATAATAACAGTAATAACAGTTATAATAATAATAATAATAATAATAATAATAATAATAATAATAATAATAATAATAATAATAATAATAATAATAATAATAATAATAAAAATAGTAATAATAACAGTAATAACAATAATAATTCCCCCAAAAGAAACACACACATATATCGCGTGCCTAAAAGGTTCCTGGGATCAGTAAACCTAAATTAAAACGTCAGAAACATATGTTCTTTCATGTATACGAATGAATTGTGTTTGTTTTGTATATTTGTGTTTGTTTGTTTGTCTGCAACGCGTAGCTTCTGAAATGTGAATGTTTTCGTTTGTGGAATGTGCTCTTGTAACTGTCAGTGTGTGTGTGTGTGTGTGTGTGAATCATAGTATATAAGAATGCGTTCCCATGTGCGTGTTAATACGCACTGTACAAGTATCCGTGCGTGTGTTTCCGCCTCAGTCTGTATGCAAATAAACTGTAGTAACGCATGATGATATGTTGAGCATAAACGCAAATACGCAATTCTGACAGTGTTCATAATAACGACTATCCATCACACACACACACACACACACACACCGCAGTAAAGACGCACACGAGTGAAACAGAGACGCCCACAGGAGTTTTTTCTTGGCATATACTTACCCAGGTAAAAAGGTTAGGTAATTACGGTGGTGAACTACGAGGAAAAACAAAAGCGCATCGCAAAGACGTCAAGAGGACCCGGGAAGGTGACTTTGATTCTCCTTGGTGATTCCAGAGATGTAAGTTACCTGCTATTTAGAATCAGGTAACGTTATTTTCATCACCTAGAGCTTTTCGTTTACACACAAGACAGCTATATCGGGAGGAAGAGTGATTCCCAATTACCCTTATCTTTAGCTACATAGAACATATTTCAAATGGACGTGATTAAGGCCATTCTGTACATTAATTAACCCCTTGACTACAGTGATTTTCCTCCTAATTACTGTAAATTAGTTCTGTGTGTTAGATGTTCTTGGGTAATAAGTTCTATATACAGGAGAACACAAACACCTGTATAGTTTTGTAGGTTCGGTTTACTGGATAAGAGTATGTACACAGAGGTGGGTAGCACTGCTCCCTAGCTAAGGTCCGGGTCAACTACCATAGACGACGTATGGCAAGTGATACATTAGCAGCTTCCATACGTCGCCAGGCACATTAATTAAGCGTGTGGGATATGGTAATAACATTGCCACACGCTGCTAGCTAGGCTGAATAAATATAAATGGAGCACATACATAATATACATACATGATACATAATCCAGCATACATAATATACATACACCTCCCTCCCCCCTATACGCTCATAGCAAAGTCTTGAGCGGACCTTTTCTTCTGGATCCGTTCTGAGCGTCGAGGAACTTCATCACTGGGAAGGGTATGGGACTCAACACTGGTGGCGGGGCCAGCAGAAGGCATTGTTACGGGGCGGAGAAAACGGCGGTTCCTCCACCACACACGACCACTGGGTAACCGCACCTGGTAGTCCCGTGACCTGCCGAGACCCATGACTACGCCTACTTTGTCCCAACGCAGGGAGGTCGGGTCCTGAACACGGACTTGGGTACCGACACTCAACCTGGGGAGAGAACGGGCGTGGTCGTTGTAGCGGGCGACGACGTCCTGAACACGTTCGGCGGCTCGGCGATCACAATCCTCTGTCTTAGCCTGCCACTCCTTGGAGAAGGATTGAGGGTGAGCAGGGACACAAGAACGAAGGGGGCGTCCATACAAAACCTGGGCAGGGGAGCGTCCGGTGTAGTTGGGTGTGTTGCGGAGTTCAAGAAGACCCCGGTCGAAGGCCTCGCAGTCAATATTCCCAGAAGGGGCCACCTTAAGGATGAGGTGCTTCAAGGATTTGACAGCAGCCTCAGCGTGGCCGTTGGACTGCGGGTAATGGGGCGATGACAACACATGCCGGACTCCCCATCGGTCAAGGAACACAGCAAAGTCCCGGCTTGTGAACTGAGGCCCTCCGTCGGTTCGCAGGCGTACAGGAACGCCCACGTCACGGAAGTAGTGGCGGAACTTGCTGATGGTGGCGGCAGACGTCGTGTCATTACCGCACTTGATGACAACCGGCCAACCAGAGAGACGGTCGACGATAACAAGGAAGGACTTTCCTGACACACAGAAAAAGTCGGCCGACACAGACTCAAAGGGGCGGGTGGGGTTGTCGTCACTCATGAAGGGTTCCTGCTGCTGGCTGGGTTGTAATACTTGGCAGGGCTCACACGCACGGACAACATTGGAGATGTCGGAGTTGATGCCGGGCCAGAACACAGTCTGTCGTGCACGTCGTTTGGTGGCCTCAGCTCCACGGTGGCTGTCGTGAAGGCGAGCCAAGGCGTGGGGACGTAATGCAGCAGGGACAACTACACGTGCTCCGTACAGAACAAGGTCTCCGTCGCAGTAAAGTTCATCGCGGAGTTTCCAATACGGGAGCAGGGTGTTGTGAAGATCGTAGCGGTTGCTAGGAAATCCATTCCTCACACACTCGACAAGTCGGACGTAGGAAGGGTCATCTCGGGCCGCTGTTCGAAGGTCCTCCATTGCCTTGTCGTCATCTGGTGACAGGTCCGAACGAAGGGATTGGACGGCATGGAGAGTGACCACAGTCCTGACGGAATGAGCGAGGTCGGCGTCGAGCACATGGTCTTCTGGAGTAGGGCGGCTGACAGGAGAGCGGGATAAGGCATCAGGGATGCAGAGCTCCTTACCAGCACGCCACACTGCTGTGAAGATGTACGCCGAGAGCTTCTCTTTCAGACGCTGGAGGCGAGGGTTCTCAACGGCGTCTAGCGTGTAGTGGTTGAGGATCGGGACAAGCGGGCGATGGTCGGTCACTAGGTGAAAGTGTTGCAGGCCTATGAGGTAAAACCTGCACTTGGACGTCGCCCAGACCACAGCCAACAGCTCCAACTCAATGGTGGCGTAGCGCGTCTCAGTGTCAGAGAGGAAACGCGAGCCACACTGGACGAGCCGGAACTGCCCTCCACCATGATCCTGCAGTAGGGCGTATCCCACGCCATACAAGCGTGAGGCATCTGTCTGCAGAACTGTCGGCAAGGCTGGGTCAAACGTGGCGAGGACAGGTGGACGAGACAGGGCCTGTTTCACTTGCTGGAAGGCCTTGTCGTGGTCGGGGGTCCACAGGAATGTCCTCTTGGGGCTCATCAGGGGGCGAAGTGGTTGAGCAGCTGCGGAGATGTCCGACGAAAACTCTGCTAACTGGTTGACGAGACCGATGAAGGACCTCAAGTCGGTCAGGTTAGCAGGGGTGGGAAAATCCGTGATGGCGCGGACCTTTTCCGGGTCAGCTGCGATACCGTTCCCTGAGAGGGTGTACCCACAAAAGTCAGCTGAAGAGCTGGCCAGAACAAACTTGTCGGCATTTAGGGTAATGCCGTGCTTCCGGCACCTGTTGAGTACCTCGTAGATACGGCAGAGGTGATCCATATAATCCTCGTCGTACACGAGTATGTCGTCGACCACTTTCACGCAGTTTGCCAGACCTTGTAGAGCCATGTCACCTCGAAGACAGAAAGCGTCTCCTGTGGCGGCGAATCCCATGGGGCCACGGCAATAACTGTAACGTCCATGCGGGGTGATGAAAGTTGTGAGTGGTCGGTCTTCTTCGGCAAGCTCTATCTGCCAGTATCCACACAGGGCGTCCATCGTCGTGAAGAAGCGCGCCTTCGGGTTCACACTGCGTATAGCTGCAAAGGGCGTGGGAGAAGGGTGCGCAGGACGAGACACCTGGCTGTTGAGCTTGGAGAGGTCAGTGGTGATCCGAACACCACCTTTAGGTTTTGCGACGACAACCATCGGGTGACACCATGGAGACGGTTCATCGCCGGTTGGTGCAATAATTTCTTGGGCGACCATGGAGTCCAGCTCGTTTTTGACCGCCTCGCGGAAGGCCAGGGGAACCAGTCGAGGGGTGTAAATAGCGAAGGGCTTCGCGTCGTCCCTCAGGTGGATCCTCATGGGGGGACCTACCATCTTCTTGAGAGGCTTGGATTCCAGAGCGGACTTGGTCACCAGAACGTCGCTGAATTCCTTCAGGAAGTACTTCCGAGCATCCGAAGGAGAGGTGTCACTGGCAAGAGGTAGGGGTAGGGCGGCAGCAGGGTAGTTACTGCTCCCTTCGTGCACCCTGTTGGCGTGTCTTACCTCAAGAATAGGTTTGGGGAAGTCCTGGGAGATGATGGCCAACTCTTGACAATGTCTGTAGGACAGCAAAGGAGTCGGGACACCGTTATGCACATCAATCCAGGCTTGACACGACCTGTTGCCAAAGGTGACTTGTGCTTGGAGTGAACCCAGGGCCGGGGTCATCTGTGAACCATCTGCCATAAAGCGGAGATCCTTGGGGGGCGGTCCTAGATCACTTGGAGAGAGCCCCAAGCATTGCAAATGCTGGGGACCGATGACTGTAGCATCAGCGCCGGTGTCGGGCAACATCTGGAGACGGGATGACACACTGCGGTAGGTCACAATGACACTGATGTACTGGGGAACTTTGGTCCTGGGACGCGGGGGGGAGCACACATTCCTAATATGGCTCCAGCGTTGTCCAGGGTCGTCGTGCCTCTGATTGGGAGACTGTGGGCGGCCCTCTCTGGTAGAAGGGCGCTGAAGCTTCCGTTGACGCTGTTCCTTGGGTTTGTTGGAAGGGCAACACTTGTCATAGTGGCCCAGACGGCCGCACACATTGCACTGGACGCGTTTGGCTGGGCACCGTACTGTGAGTGACCAGTGGCCCTTACGGTCACAACTGTTGCATGTAGACTCAGCAGCTGGACACGCCTGTGTTCCGTGCTGCTTACCACAGTTGTTACAAAATGAACCGGGCGTGGACGTGGTGGGCGAAGGCGTAGGAGCAGACTTCTTGTCCTTCTTGTACCGGGACACAGCGCGTACAGCTGTAGGGGGAGCTCGGATGGCAGAGGTGGCACACCTGGCAGCCTCATAGGAGCGACATATCGTCAACACATCCTGAAGAGAAGAGGAAGAGTCGAGGGAGGTGAGGCGTCGGACAAGTTCCTCGTCCTTAACGCCCATCAGGATCACCTGCTTCAACTGGGTCTCCTCGCACTGCTGGTGGTGGCCTAAACATATATCTACCTCTTCCGAGGCTCTCTTAAGACGTACATAAAAGCGTCAAAAGACTCACCCTCCATCTGTCTGCAGCTAAACAATTCCCTCCTGCGCAGAGCTTCATTCTGCTGTCCTTTGATGTGCCGTTGTAGAACGTCCAGTACCTCCTCTACAGACAGCGAAGAGGTTGGGGGTACCTGCAACGTATGTTCTAAGACACGCTGAACTTCCAAGGACAGGCACATACGCAGCTGGATGAGTTGTTTAGGCTGTGACAAACTCTGGAGATCCACCATTGTAGCATAATCAGCCCACCGCCGCCGCCATTCGCGAAAAGTCTGGAAATTTACATCAGGCTCCAAGATGGGCGGCGTTTGAGCTGCTGCTTTAGGTGGGGCTGGGGGGCGTGAAGGAAGCATGGATGAGGTATCTGAACCATTCAGTACCGAGGCAGTGTTAGAGCCAGGGGCTTGGTTAACAGTGAGGCGAGATATCAAGGCTTCAAACCGTGCACTGTCTTCCATTCTCCGTTGGTGGTCTCGTTCTGCCTCTGCTTGCCTTCTGTGCTCATCCGCCAAACGTCTGTGAGCTTCATCCTCGCGTCTCTCATCTCTCATAAACTTCATTAAGGCAATTATCTCTGGAGATAACGCTGAATGTTGAGGTGAAGGGCTGCGCGATGTTGTGGGAGCTGGGCCGGCCTGGTCATCCATCTCTGGGGGACTATCATCCGCTTGACTCATCCAGGCGCTGGGTCCACGGCTACGTAAGGCATGAGACATAACTACTTTATCTGTGTACTGTATCTTAAATCAGTGTTGACCGGTCAGCCCGTCGTATCAACAAGATTTCAGACAAAAAATTTAATTAAATACACAGATAAGTAGGTTATATATATAAAATATATATAAGAAACCGCGCGGTCAGCAAGTGTTAGTACATGTATGTGTGTGTGTGTGTCCCAGGCAAGGAGAGCGTCTCGCCCCAGCTGTGAGGGAGGGGGGTGGAGATAGGAGTAGCTCAGTCGCTCTCTGTAAACGGTCAGAGGAGGGTGCGCTGAGCTCTACACCCCACAAATGCCCAGAACATGCCGTATACCTTGGAAATCCGTTCGAACAAGGTCACACATGAATGGCACGAAACACACAATGCACTAAACACTTCACAGAAAATCACTGTCACTGACACTGCTCAAAGTTGCGAAATTCTTCGAGGGATGACGCGGGGTTGACCCAAGGCGGGGATCCATCAGCCGGCTTTCCACAAACTTGCACTAATCACTCGTAATAATCCAGTAAAACTACGCACTGCGCCATGTTAGATGTTCTGGGTAATAAGTTCTATATACAGGAGAGAACACAAACACCTGTATAGTTTTGTAGGTTCGGTTTACTGGATAAGAGTATGTACACAGAGGTGGGTAGCACTGCTCCCTAGCTAAGGTCCTGGTCAACTACCATAGACGACGTATGGCAAGTGATACATTAGCAGCTTCCATACGTCGCCAGGCACATTAATTAAGCGTGTGGGATATGGTAATAACATTGCCACACGCTGCTAGCTAGGCTGAATAAATATAAATGGAGCACATACATAATATACATACATGATACATAATCCAGCATACATAATATACATACACTGTGAGTAATGATCTTTACCACTACAATTCAATACTAACCCCTCCGAGTATCATGAATTAGCACCAGTAAGTATGATTTCTTAACACCTTCAGTATGATGCCTGCCCCTGGAGTCTAGTAAATCAGTCCAGTAAGTATAAAACATCTTAATGCCTTAAATACTATATCTAAACCCTTTGAATACAGTGCCAAGTCCTTCCTTGAGTACGATAATATTTCCCTCAGTACGATGTCATTGTAAAGTCAACGACGCTCAAGAAAGTAAGATATTGCATCATTTAGGGGGGTTCAATCATCATAATCAAAGGGTTTAATCATCGTACTCGGGATGTTAAACCTGAAATTAACATACAAAGAATAAAACCCGATGGAGTACAAATTGTAATCAAGTTTCCAAGGAACGAGATAAGTGGGCAACTGTCAAGAGATTATCTAAGTTAGCGAAGCACCGCGAGGAAAACCTTTACTAAGATTATCTAATGTAAATGCTAAGGATTAAAGTCTCAAAGACATGTGTTCATGTGTTGTAACTCGCTGGAAATTTAGTTAAGATAATTTTTTTTCCAAAGCAGGGCGCAAAGAAGAGAGGTGTGAAAGGTGATTTAAGATTCTGGGTTTGGAATTGTGTGTGATTAAGTTAGAAATTAGAACAGGTAAGGTTAGGACAGCACGTAGTCTGAAGTAAAAAAAAAAAGTGAACAGGATCACGAAAATGTCTATCAATCTACACGAGCCAATCAGACCTAACCTTATTCATCCATAAGGTTAGGTTAGGTTATGTTAAGTGTAGGTTAGGTTAAGTTAGGTAGGTTAGGTTAGGTTAAGTGTAGGTTATGTTAGGTTGGCCTGTTTTCAAGTTATTTTACAACATTATCAACATGCAAAATAACATGTGTGAACATATGTTTATTCTCATGGGATGACAAGGTAATATACAGTATATATGTCTGTGAGTGTACTGTATGAGTGTCGGTGAGTGCCAGAGAATGGCTGGGAGTACGTCTTTAATAATATGTAAGCCTACAGCTAGGTGGGGGTTACTGCGACATACACACCTGCATAATTGTACGTGGTTCACGACCTTGTTTTTTTGTAGGTTCTTGTTATCTATATTATGTACACCTGTGAGTGGGGTCGCGTGATTCTGTTCCTTCTGGGGGTGGGGGGGGGGAAACTTCCTTAGCTATAACCCCCTGAGTATACCGCAACCTTAGTCACTGCACTATAATCGTCATGGAGTATATTTAGCACGAAACACTCATACCTCAGATATGCCGGTAGGACACACACACACACACACACACACACACACACACACACACACACACATACACACACATTCATACCTGTATTAATCCATCTCTCCATATATATATCTGTCTATTTACCTATGCATTAACAAACAAAGCCCCACTAAGCTTCCTGTTCCCTAACACAATTAACAAATCACTATATAAATATTTTCCCAAAGTTACGGAGAGAGAATTTTTCTAACAGGGAAATTCCAATTAAAAACATTGAATATTGAAAACAGGAGATTCCATATATTGAAGTATTGCAAGGAATTTTTTTTTTTACACATTTATACGGAACTAAATAATTAATCATTAAGCTGCACACGAGAAATATTGTACTGGTGATGGTAAACAGTGGGAGTAATAATGATTCTTTCATGACTTAATAACACACGACTGGGCGCAATAAAACACAGGCCTCCGGGTAATATTGGCCGACCGCTTTGATGTGGCCGCCTGTGTGGGAGGTTTGGGGATTGTGGGGTGGTCAAGGTATGTGGATATGGGGTTGTGGGGTGGTTTAAGGGTGTGGGTGTGTGGAGGAGATGATTAAAGTATGGAGGTTTAGTGCTGAAGGATAGTAAGACTGTGGGAGTGGGGGTAAGTATAAGGGTATATTATAGATAGACAAAGAATTACTTATTAATATTGAAAATTGGGTCAAATTTATAGAATAGATTGAAGAGCATCAACCAGGGATCCTTGAGAGGGAGTTGATCCACGGGGAGTAGCTCCATGGGAGAGAGAGGGAGTTAATCCATGAGGGAGAGAAAGGGAGTTGATCCAGGAGGGAGAGAGAGGGAGTTAATTCATGAGGGAGGGTGGAAGAAGATGTAGATTTATCAAAAGAAGAAAAAAAAATTACGAACGCATAACGGAAGGTCAAACTTAATGGAGAAAGTCTTTTGCAATTGACGGAAAGAACTCAAAGATTATTATCACCGGTAGTGTCTTAAGAGTCATGAGAAAACTTGAGACGAAGTTCATAGGAGGAAGAAGTTCAGAGTTTAGACGTTCTAGAAGACATGAGGGTGGTGTGGGAGAAACAGTAAGGTTCATGGAGTTTGGTCAGGGTTCATAAGATAAATGTATGGTGGTTCAGGATTCACAGGGAAGAAAAAGTGAAACCGAGTGAAACCCTGAGTTGAAAAGTGATGAGGTGAATACAGACAAACACAAAGACGTAGAGATAGGAGAAACATCCCCGCCTAGCTTAGATACAAACAGACATACAGACAAAATGGGAGAATCTATGCAAATAACAGCTAGATAAATGAGGGAGATGAAGAGAACGGATGAAAAGAAAATGCAATTGAATATGACGAAAGGGAATTTAGGTGAGAATATTAATTTATGTTGATCTGATGTGGGAAGAGAGGAGGAGGAGGAGGAAGGATAAGAATACGAGAAGGAGATGGAAGAGATGAAGAAGGGTGGACGAAAAAATGTGGAAGGGGAAAGAGAATAATGAAGATGAGTAATAGAAAGTTAAAGAGAAGGAGGCAAAGGGAAAGAGGAGAAGGGTGAATATGAGGATTAAGAAGAGAATGAGAAGGGAAAATGAGATGAAACAGAAGAGGGTAAGAAGTATGATAAGAGAAGAGTGTGAAGAGAAGGAACCTATAATAAAAAA
>NW_024715995.1:0-6927 GCF_018991925.1 Homarus americanus | reverse complement strand
GGGAGCAAAGTGAAACAAAAACTGACCACCAGGCTCAGAACAGACAGAGTAGTGTTCTTCTTTGATGAGACCTGGAAACTTTCTGTTCACTCCCTCTACTTCTAGCAAAACTTTTGTGTCATCTATTCTTCCATCAAACAAAAGACAGGAGAGCCCTCCCTCGCTTAAATCTTTTTCATGCTGATCAGATATTTCCTTCACTATTTTTTCTTGTGCTCTTCTAATTTTATTATGATCTATCACCAAAGATACATCCTCTCGGCTGATGAGGCCTGCATCTATCCAAGCGGCAGTTGCAATTTCTGCAGCCTCACGAAGTCCAGCATGGTGGCGAATACTAGCTAAAGCAATGTTTGAAATATTTCTGTGTTGTATTTCATTTTCTTTGGTAAAGGTTCAGATGGCTCTTTGGAACTATCATCTGATGTTGCTTCCTGTTCATCAGAAGAACTATCAAAGAAGTGATAAACATCTTGACACAGCTCTTCCTCTCTTTGGATGGCTTCTTCACTCTTCATTTTCTTCTTTTGTTCCCTCTCTCGGATTTGTTCTCTCTTCTTGGCATTAGCAATCTGCTTCTTTGTTTCTGAATAATCTATTGAACCCATTTGCATACTTCCTTGGCCTTCTGCCTTTGTCCTCTGTGCCTTTATAAATTCAAGCTCTAAAACAGGGATCTTCTTTTCACGAGGACAACCACAATCAATGTGGGAATTATTTTCTCTTACCTGAGTGAGAACAGTTGGATTCAGAACATAATTGTATGGAGCACTTGCAGGTCAAAATGTCAAACAGAGTATCAAGTGTGTGCAGAAATTCATTTTTCCTGGCCAAGTTTCCTTTACCAAGTGATGTTTCAACTGCTTTGTGCCATAATTTCGTTAGTTTTAGCTCATTAGTTCGACACTGATTAATCACAGGTGGTTTGAATAGTGCATTAGCTTTTGTCCATTGATGCAGAAGAGGGACTATCATGTCATTTATGAGTTCTTTATCTGTATAGTTCCTTCTGTCCTTTGCATTTTTTTCTCGAAGGAGTAAACCTAATCTTAGCATGTCTCTCACTGTTGGAAGTTCTGATACAGGAAGCTCCTTCCCTTTACCAACTAGCAGGCTCAAGTGGGTTGACAACTGACTTCTTGTCTTCAATTTTGACATCTTCACACTATCTGACAAATAGAAAAATATTTCAATGTTTCATAATTCAATTGTTGTTTCAATAAATATCAATTTGTTTATCAAAAATGCTGTAACAGAAATAACATAATAATTTCTTAGAACATAATGTTTTATACAATGATATAAGTAACTGCGACAATCAATATGCCCTACTTACAATAATTAAAATGTAGAATTCGTCTGGTAGAGCAGGTGCAAGTGCAATGAGAGCAAACCACCGTATATGATATCTAGAAGGAGAGCGAGCCGGGCGCCTTATCCTCACGCTTGGTACAAGTCAAAACAAGAATTAAACTGTCCCACACGGAGAGCCTGTTCATGTTCATGTTCTGACATGCATATTGTACACAAGCTATAGAACCATAAAATACTCCATAATCCATATGCTTACATGAGATTAGTTAATATCAAGTGAATAATTTTAATCAAGTCTCATTAATTTTTTGAAATACTGATATTTGAAACTTTAAGGTATAATTGATGTAGGTGAGGGTTATTTCAATTCATTTTTGTTTGCTAATCTCAAGTTTAGACATAAAGAGGCACAATATTTTGACTACCAAATTTGATTTTTAACATGTTGATAAAATTGACACACAATCTTTACCCATGACCTTCCCAGTCTCCCATCATAACCGCCACTAGCCGCCAACGCCCCGCCTCCCCGCCATCAACCTCCACTATCCTCTCATCGTCTACCGCTATAGCCGCCTCCTCCCCGCCACCAACCGCCTCCTCCCCGCCACCAACCGCCTCCTCCCCGCCACCAACCGCCTCCTCCCCGCCACCAGCCGCCTCCTCCCTGCCACCAGCCGCCTCCTCCCCGCCACCAGTCGCCTCCTCCTGCCACCAACCGCCTCCCTCGCCACCAGCCGCTCTCCTGCCACTAACCGCCTCCTCCCTGCCACCAACCGCCTTCCGCCACCAACCGCCACCAGCCGCCACTGCCCCTGAAGACGATACAGTATAAAGGCCAATAATGAGAGGAGACTACACAGCTGACTGGGGCCAATATTTACCTCTTGTGCGGCATATTGAGGAGGACGTTCGGCACCCCAGACGCTGGCACTACCTCCTCCCAGACGCTGGCCACCATTTCTCCTCCTCCCAGACGCCGGCACTACTCCCTCCTCCCAGACGCTGGCACTACTCCCTCCTCCCAGACGCGGGCATCACATTACCTTCCTCCTGAGACGCGGTATCTACTACTTCTCCTCCCAGACGCTGGTGCCGTTGCTGCTCTCCCCAGACGCTGGCACTACTCCTTCCCTCTCCTCAGACTGCCAGCACTACCCTCCTCCAGACGTTGGCACTACTACCCTCTGGTGCCGGCGACCACCTCCTCCTCCCAGACGTTGGCACTACTCCTCCTCCCTTCCCAGACGCTGGCGCAATTACCTCCTCCCAGACGCCGGCACCAGCCACTTCCTCCCTCCTCCCAGACGTTGCACCACTCCTCCTCCCAGACGCTGGCATTACTCCTCCTCCCAGACGCTGGCACTCATTACTCCTCCTCCCTCCTAGACGCGGCATTACCTCCTCCGTGTAGTAGACGCTGGCACTGCTCCTCCTCCTCGTAGACGCTGGCGCTACTCCTCCGTAGACGCTGACGCTGCTGCTGCTCCTCCTAGACGCTGGCACTGCTGCTCCTCCTCCTAGACGCTGCTGCTGCTGCTCCTCCTCCTCCTAGACATTGTGTCGAGTTTCATGTTTAGTCGAGGACGGGGCGGGGAGGAGGGTCGGGTGTCGCTCACTGTTTGCTACCGCCTCTCGTCAGGAATTGGATGAAATTTGCCGGAAGATGCTGAGGTTGGGAGGCGTCTGCTGAGGTTGGGAGGCGTCTGCTGAGGTTGGGAGGCGTCTGCTGAGGTTGGGAGGCGTCTGCTGAGGTTCCGAGGCGTTTTGCTGAGGTCCCGAGGCGTCTGTTGAGGTTCCGAGGCGTCTGCTGAGGTCCCGAGGCGTCTGCTGAGGTCCAGAGGCGTTTTGCTGAGGTCCCGAGGCGTCTGTTGAGGTTCCGAGGTGTCTGCTGAGGTTCCTAGGCGTCTGCTGAGGTCCAGGGAACACTCAGTTTAGGGACGGTGTGTAAGGGGGATGTTTTGAAGTGGTGTTTGCTGATGTTCGGTGATGTGTTGAGGTATTTGTTGCGGATGTTTGGCGAATTTTTGATGGCTATTATTTTCCATGCCTTTTGAGTTTTTCCTGAAGTGTGTCGTTGATGTCTCGTGTCTCGTTGATGTCTCGTCGATGTCTCGTGTCTCATTGATGTCTCGTGTGTCAATGTCTCGTTGATATCTCGTTAATGTCTCGTGTGCCGTTGATGTCTCGTTAATGTCTCGTGGACCAGTTAGGAGACAAGTTTATACAGTGTTAATTATTATATTCAGCTTCATCCCCTTGACCCGACGCGTCCCCTCCAAGGCCAGTGGGAGGATACGGGTCGGGTCACATGTCCACTTGAAGAGAGTTCCGCGTGTCCAGGAGGCACAGGCGGAAGCTTGAGCGTGTCCAACTAGACATGTCCATTTGCTGGGAGAGTTGCCCGACGTTTGATGACGGTGGGGTGGAGTTGGAGAGAGGGGGCATAATATAAGCCACAGTCCCAGTGCAAGTGTAAAGTGAATTTAAATTGATAATATAGAAAGAATGAAATAACACTGGGAAATGTTTGGAAGAATTGGGAGGAGGGTGGGGTGACGGGGAGGAGGGAGGGGAGGGGTGTAGAGGTGGTGGACGGGGAGGAGGGAGGAGGTGACGGGGAGGAGGGAGGGTGGGTGGACGGGGAGGAGGGGGAGGGGTGGGGTGAGGGGGAGGAGGAGGGAGGGCAGGTTGAGGAAGTTGGTGGGGTGAGGAGGGGAGGGTAGGCAGGGAGGGGAGGGAGGGTAGGTGAGGGGATGGAGGTAGTGGAGGGGAGATGATGATAATGGAATTGGATGAGTATGTGAGTGTGTGTGTGTGTATCTCATGATGTATTTATGAAACACTGAATGGGTAAAACACACACACACACACACACACACAAGCGACTCTTTACCCTTCCTTCCCACGACTCTCTCTCCTTCTCTCATGTTCCGTAACATTTCATCACATTCCCTTCTCGCTCTTCATGAATCCTTCCTCAGGGTGGAAGGGTATTTATATCCCCCCTAGGACTCCTACCTACCCCTCACCCCCTCCCACTCATCCCTCATCCCCCTCACCCCTCTTCCCCTCACCCCCCTTCCCCACTCCTGACGTAAGGTCTCTCCTCCTCAGGGACACAACTCATACAAGACTCCTGCAACCTGTCATCTACTGGAAGCCTTCTGTCCTTCCAATCCTCCTTGTTTCCTCCCCCTCCTAGTCCTTACCTCCTCCTCCTCCTCCTAGCCCCCTCCCTCTGGCCCTCCTCCTCCTCCTTGCCCCCCTCCCTCTGTCCCTCCTCGCCCGCTTCTTACTCCTTGCCCTTCTCCTCCTCTCCGCTCTCTCCTCCTCACCCCCCTTCCCCTTCTATCTTTTTCCTCACGTGGGTCTTTCATCCTTAACAGATACTTATCGAAGACTTCTCAGGACCTCCTCCCCCTCTCCACCCTTCTCCCCCTCCCAAGAGGCACTGATCTAAGACCTCTGCAGGATGTCACTCACTAGGATTCCCCTTCCCCCCTCCTTCACCCCGTTTCCCCTTCCTACATCCCCTTCACTCCCTTCCTGCACCCCATTCTCCCTCCTATACCCCTATTTTCTCCCTTCTACACCCCATTTTCTCCCTTCTACACCCCATTTTCTCCCTCCTCCGCCCCTTCTCCCCCTCCTTCACCCCCACCCACAGGAGTTCAGGCTCCCCGGGAAACTTTTGTGTGGTAAATGATTAACAAACTTGGCCCATCAAAGGCGGTGGTTCTTATGATCTGCACGAGTGTGGGAGGGTAGCGTGGGTGGAGGGCAGTGTGGGTGGAGGGTAGCGTGGGTGGAGGGTAGCGTGGGTGGAGGGTAGCGTGGGTGGAGGGTAGCGTGGGTGGAGGGTAGCGTGGGTGGAGGCAGGCGTGGGTGGAGGTGGGGCGTGGGTGGAGGGGTAGTGGGGGTCGAGGGTAGTGGGGGGTGGAGTGTGGGTGGAGGGTAGTGGGTGGAGGAATAGTGGTGGAGGGTGGGGAGGGTAGTGGATGGACACACCAGGAGGAGTGTGGAGGGAAGGGGTAGCGTGGGTGGATGGTAGCGGGGGTGGGGGGTAACGTGGGTGGAGGGTAGCGTGGGTGGAAGGTAAATGGGGTTGTGGAGTGAAGGGATGAAGGGTGGAGGGGTAATGGAGGATGGTAAGGAGAGGAGGAGGATAATAATAACAATAGTAATAAATAACTAAATAGATAAATTACCATAATCAATCACAAACATAACATGAATAATCCTCCTCCCTACCAATCCCCAATCCCCTTAATCCCTACAATAACCCCCCCTCCCTCCCTCCCTCCCTCCAATGTATATATTTTTAGGCGAGAGGGAAGAGGGATTTTAGATGGAGTGGGGATTTGTCCTGGTAATATTCGGTGATTTACGTGAGGGATTGATGAAATTGCCCCGGATTACAGCGATTACTGGCTATCATAATCCGCCACTCCCGTCGCTTCTTGTAACACTTTCCTCCCGTACTCGATCGTAATGGGGGAATTGGGGAGTCGTTATCAGGTAATTGTGGGGGTGGGGAATTTATATTGAAAATTACCTGGGTGGGGGAGGAGAGGGGGTGAAAGGGAGGGTGGGGTGAAGGGGAGGGTGGGGGTGAAGTGGAGGGTGAGGGTGAAGGGGAGGAAGGAAGGATAAGAGGTAAGGGAGACAGTGAGGGAAGAGGGGGAGGGGAGAGGTAAGGGAGAGGGGGGGTAAGGGAAAGGAAAATGGGGAATAGGGAGGTGGAGAGGGGAAAACAATGAAGGGAAAAGTGAGGGGAGAAGGGAAGAAAAAGTAGAAGAGGAAGAAGGAAAATGGGAGGAGGAATTGTAATAAAGAAGAGTAAATAATTGGGAAATACGACAAATAAATAATAAATTGGAGGGTAAACAAAAAAACCAGTTGATTGTATGATACAGACTCAGTCAAAACCAAAACAAATAATATAGAAAACGGTAGAAACTACAAAAACGGTAAACTACAGAAAACGGTAAAAGTGACGGGAAACGGTAAAAAAAATCAAAGACGGTAAAACAAAAGAAAACGGAAAAATACAGAACTAAATGGTAAAAACAACAGAAAACGGGAAAATACTACAACAGAAAACGAGAAAATACAACAGAAACGGAAGAAAAAAAAACCGCTAAAAAATTAAGTTACAGGAAAAGGAAATTTGTAGCCGAAAGATTCTGACAAATTGTTTGGATAAAATTATAAGTGGGTAAAGTACAGAATAAGTTTGCTTGTTTTTCGAAGGCTGGATAAAGTGAAGGTCCTTGTGTTTGTCTGTCTGTCTGTTTGTTTTTCGAAGGTCCATGTGTTTGTGTGTTTGTTTGCGAGGTGTTATATTGCCATGTGTGTATTGTAAAAGGCGAGTCTCATATCGTCTCTAATGGGTTGCGTTATCGTACTCATGGGGTGAAGACATCGTACTCATGGGGTTAAGTCATCGTACTCATGGGGTTAAGACGTCGTACTCATGGGGTTAAGTCATCGTACTCATGGGGTTAAGTCATCGTACTCATGGGGTTAAGTCATCGTTCTCATGGGGTTAAGACATCGTACTCATAGGGTTAAGACATCGTACTCATGGGGTTAAGACATCGTACTCAT
>NW_024715994.1:0-26746 GCF_018991925.1 Homarus americanus | reverse complement strand
TAACAAAGGCCCCCTCATCGATTTAACAAAGTTCCCTCATCGAGTATAACAAAGCCGCCTAATCGAGTATAACAAAGTCTCCTGCTCGAGTATAACAAAGTCCCTTGTTCGAGTATAACAAAGTCCGGTGATTCTGTATAACAAAGGCCCCTGGTCGAGTATAACAAAGTCGCCTCATCGAGTATAACAGAAGTCCCTTGATCGAGTATAACAAAGTCCCCTGCTCGAGTATAACAAAGTTTTCTAATCACGTATAACAAAGGCCCCTGGGCGATTATAACAAAGTCCCCTGGTCGAGTATAACGAAGTCCCCTGATCAAGTATAACATATCCCCTGACCGAGTATAAAAAAGTCCTCTTGTCGAGTATAACAAAGTCCCCTGATCGAGTATAACAAAGTCCCCTGGTCGAGTATAACAAAGCCCCCTCATCGAGTATAACAAAGGCCCCTCATCGAGTATAACAAAGTCCCTGATTGAGTATAACAAAGTCCCCTGATCGAGTATAACATAGTCCTCTTGTTGAGTATAACAAAGTCCCCTGATCGAGTATAAAAAAGTCCCCTGATCGTGTATAACAAAGTCCCCTGGTCAAGTATAAGAAAGTCCCCTGATCGAGTATAACAAAGGCCCCTCATTGAGTATAACAAAGTCCATTGGTCAAGTATAAAAAAGTCCCCTGGTCGAGTATAACAAAGTCCCCATATCGAGTATAACAAAGGCTCCTCATCGAGTATAACAAAGCCCCCTGGACGAATATAACAAAGTCCCCTCATCGAGTATAATAAGGTCCCTAATCGAGTAAAACAAAGTCCCCTGGTCCAATATAACAAAGACCCTGATCGAGTATAACTTATCCCCTCAGCGAGTATAACAACGTCTCCTGGCGCAGTATAACAAAGTTCCCAGATCGAGCATAACAAAGTCCTCTGATCGATTATAACAAAGTCACCTGGTCGAGTATAACAAAGGGCCCTCATTGAGTAAGACAAAGTCCTTTGATCGAGTATAACAAAGTCCCCTGATCCTAGTATAACAAATCCCACTGGACGAGTATAACAAAGATCCCTGAACCGAGTATAACAAATTCCCCTGATGGAGTATAACATATCCCCTGATAGAGTATAACAAAGTCCCTGGTGGAGTATAACAAAGTCCCCTGGTCGAGTATAAAAAAGTTTTCTAATCGAGTATAATAAAGTCCCTGATCGAGTATAACAAAGTCCCCTGGTCCAATATAACAAAGACCCTGATCGAGTATAACATATCCCCTCATCGAGTATAACAACGTCTCCTGGCGCAGTATAACAAAGTCCCCAGATCGAGCATAACAAAGTCCCCTGATCGATTATAACAAAGTCCCCTGGTCGAGTATAACAAAGGGCCCTCATTGAGTAAGACAAAGTCCTTTGATCGAGTATAACAAAGTCCCCTGATCCTAGTATAACAAAGCCCACTGGACGAGTATAACAAAGACCCCTGAACCGAGTATAACAAAGTCCCCTGATGGAGTATAACATATCCCCTGATCGAGTATAACAAATTCCCTGGTGGAGTATAACAAAGTCCCCTGGTCGAGTATAACAAAGTTTTCTAATCGAGTACAACAAAGGCCCCTGGTCGAGTATAACAAAGGCCCCTCATGGATTATAACAAAGTCCATTGATCAAGTATAAATAAGTCCCCTGGTCGAGTATAACAAAGGGCCCTCATTGAGTAAGACAAAGTCCTTTGATCGAGTATAACAAAGTCCCCTAATCCTAGTATAACAAAGCCCACTGGACGAGTATAACAAAGACCCCTGAACCGAGTATAGCAAAGTCCCCTGATCGAGTATAACAAAGCCTCCTCATCGAGTATAACAAAGTCCCCTGATCGAGTATAACACAGCCCCTGCTCGAGTATAAGAAAGTCCCCTGATCTGATCGAGTATAACAAAGGCCCCTGATCGAGTCTAAAAAAGGCCCCTCATCGAGTATAACAAAGTCCCCTGATCTAGTATAACAAAGGCCCCTAATCGAGTATAACAAAGGCCCCCTCATCGATTTAACAAAGTTCCCTCATCGAGTATAACAAAGCCGCCTAATCGAGTATAACAAAGTCTCCTGCTCGAGTATAACAAAGTCCCTTGTTCGAGTATAACAAAGTCCGGTGATCCTGTATAACAAAGGCCCCTGGTCGAGTATAACAAAGTCCCCTCATCGAGTATAACAGAAGTCCCTTGATCGAGTATAACAAAGTCCCCTGGTCGAGTATAACAAAGTTTTCTAATCACGTATAACAAAGGCCCCTGGGCGATTATAACAAAGTCCCCTGGTCGAGTATAACAAAGTCCCCTGATCAAGTATAACATATCCCCTGACCGAGTATAAAAAAGTCCTCTTGTCGAGTATAACAAAGTCCCCTGATCGAGTATAACAAAGTCCCCTGGTCGAGTATAACAAAGTCCCCTGGTCGAGTATAACAAAGCCCCCTCATCGAGTATAACAAAGGCCCCTCATCGAGTATAACAAAGTCCCTGATTGAGTATAACAAAGTCCCCTGATCGAGTATAACATAGTCCTCTTGTTGAGTATAACAAAGTCCCCTGATCGAGTATAAAAAAGTCCCCTGATCGTGTATAACAAAGTCCCCTGGTCAAGTATAAGAAAGTCCCCTGATCGAGTATAACAAAGGCCCCTCATTGAGTATAACAAAGTCCATTGGTCAAGTATAAAAAAGTCCCCTGGTCGAGTATAACAAAGTCCCCATATCGAGTATAACAAAGGCTCCTCATCGAGTATAACAAAGCCCCCTGGACGAATATAACAAAGTCCCCTCATCGAGTATAATAAAGTCCCTGATCGAGTAAAACAAAGTCCCCTGGTCCAATATAACAAAGACCCTGATCGAGTATAACATATCCCCTCATCGAGTATAACAACGTCTCCTGGCGCAGTATAACAAAGTCCCCAGATCGAGCATAACAAAGTCCGCTGATCGATTATAACAAAGTCACCTGGTCGAGTATAACAAAGGGCCCTCATTGAGTAAGACAAAGTCCTTTGATCGAGTATAACAAAGTCCCCTGATCCTAGTATAACAAAGCCCACTGGACGAGTATAACAAAGACCCCTGAACCGAGTATAACAAAGTCCCCTGATGGAGTATAACATATCCCCTGATCGAGTATAACAAAGTCCCTGGTGGAGTATAACAAAGTCCCCTGGTCGAGTATAACAAAGTTTTCTAATCGAGTACAACAAAGGCCCCTGGTCGAGTATAACAAAGGCCCCTCATGGAGTATAACAAAGTCCATTGATCAAGTATAAATAAGTCCCCTGGTCGAGTATAACAAAGTCCCCTGATTGAGTTTAACAAAGTCCCCTGGTCGAGTATAGCAAAGTCCCCTAATCGAGTATAACAAAGCCTCCTCATCGAGTATAACAAAGTCCCCTGATCGAGTATAACGAAGCCCCCTGCTCGAGTATAACAAGGTCCCCTGATCGAGTATAACAAAGGCCCCTGATCGAGTCTAAAAAAGGCCGCTAATCGAGTATAACAAAGTCCCCTCATCTAGTATAACAAAGGCGCCTCATCGAGTCTAACAAAGTCCCCTTATCGAGTATAACAAATTCCCCTTATCGAGTAGAACAAAGTCTCCTTATCGAGTTTAACAAAGTCCCTGATCGAGTATAAAAAAGTCCCATGGTCCAGTATAACAAAGTCCGCTGATCGAGTGTAAAAAAGTCCCCTGGCCCAGTATAACAAAGCCCCCTGGACGAGTATAACAAAGTTCCATTATCGAGTATAACAAAATCCGGTGATCGAGTATAACAAAGGCCCCTGGTCGAGTATAACAAAGTCCCCTGATCGAGTATAACAAAGTCCCCTGATCGAGTATAACAAAGCCCCCTGGACGAGTATAACACAGTCCCCTGATCGAGTATAACAAAGTCCCTAATCGAGTATAACAAAGTCCCCTGATCGAGTATAACATATCCCCTCATCGAGTATAACAAAGTCTCCTGGCCCAGTATAACAAAACCCCAGATCGAGCATAACAAAGTCCATTGGTCAAATATACGAAAGTCCACTGATCGAGTATGACAAAGTCCTCTGATTAATAATAAAAAAGTCCCCTTGTCGAGTATAACAAAGTCCCCTGAACGAGTATAACAAAGTCCCCTGGTCGATTATAGCATAGTCCCTGACCGAGGATAACAAAGGCCTCTGGTCGAGTATAACAAAGTTCTCTGGTCGAGAATAACAAAGTCCCCTGATACTAGTATAAAAAGTCCCCTGACCGAGTATAAAAAAGTCCCCTGGCCCAGTATAACAAAGTCCCCTGTTCGAGTATAACAAAGTCCCCTTATCGATTAAAACAAAGTCCCCTGGTCGAGTATAGTAAATGGCCCTGATCGAGTAAGACAAAGTCCCCCGATCGAGTATAACAAAGTCCCCTGGTTGAGTATAACAAAGTCCCCTAATCGAGTATAGCAAAGTCCCCTGGTCAACTATAGCAAAGTCCATTGGTCAAATATAGGAAAGTCCACTGATCGAGTATGACAATGTCCCCTGATTAATTATAAAAAAGTCCCCTTGTCGAGTATAACAAAGTCCCCTGAACGAGTATAACAAAGTCCCCTGGTCGAGTATAACAAAGCCCCTTCATCGAGTATAACAAAGGCCCCTAATCGGGTATAACAAAGGCCCCTGATTGAGTATAACAAAGTCCCCTGATCGAGTATAACAAAGTCCTCTGGTTGAGTATAACAAAGTCCCCTCATTTAGTATAACAAAGTTCATTGGTCAAGTATAAAAAAGTCCCCTGTTCGAGTATAACAAAGTCCCCATATCGAGTATAACAAAGGCCCCACATTCAGTATAACAAAGTCCATTGGTTAAGTATAAAAAAGTCCCCTGGTCGAGTATAACAAAGTCCCCTGATCGAGTATAACATAGTCCTCTTGTCGAGTATAAAAAAGACCCCTGATGAAGTATATCAAAGTCCCCTGCTCGAGTATAACAAAGTCCCCAGATCGAGTATAACAAAGGCCCCTCATCGAGTATAACAAAGTCCATTGGTCAAGTATAAAAAGTCCCCTGGTCGAATATAACAAAGTCTCCTGATCGAGTATAACATAGTCTTCTGGTCGAGTATAAAAAAGTCCCCTGATTGAGTATAACATATCCCTTGATCGAGTATAACAAAGTCCTCTGGTCGAGTATAACAAAATCCCCTGATCGAGTGTAACAAAGTCCCCTGATCGAGTAAAACAAAGTCCCCTGTTCGAGTCTAACATTAAGTCCCCTTATTGAGTATAACAAATTCCCCTTATCGAGTATAACAAAGTCCCCTTATCGAGAATAACAAAGTCCCCTGATCGAGTGTAACAAAGGCCTCTGGTCGAGTATAAAAATTCCCCTGATCGAGTATAACAAAAATCCCCTGATCGAGTATAACAACGTCTCGTGGCCCAGTTTAACAAAGTCCCCTGATCGAGCATAACAAAGTCCGCTAATCGATTATAACAAAGTCCCTGGTCGAGTATAACAAAGGACCCTGATCGAGTAAGACAAAGTCCCCTGAATCGAGTATACCAAAGTCCCCTGAGCATAACATATCCCCTGATCGAGTATAACAGAGTCCCTGGTGGAGTATAACAAAGTCCCCTGGTCGAGTATAACAAAGTTTTCTAATCGAGTATAACAAAGGCCCCTGGTCGAGTATAACAAAGTCCTCTGATCAATTATTACAAAGTCCCCTAATCAAGTATACCAAAGTCCCCTGGTCGTAAATAACAAAGTCACCTGATCGAGTATAACAAAAGGCCACTCATTGAGTATAACAAGGTCCATTGGTCAAGTATAAAAAGTCCCCTGGACGAGTATAACAAAGTCCCTTGATCAAGTATAACATAGCCCCTGGTCGAGTATAACAAAGTCCTCTGGTCGAGTATAAAAAAGTCCCCTGTTCGAGTATAATAAAGCCCCCTGCTCGAGTATAAGTAGGTCCCCTGATCGAGTATAACAAAGTCCCCTCATCGAGTATAACAAAAGCCCCTCATCGAGTCCAAAAAAGGCCCCTAATCGAGTATAACAAAGTTCCCTGATCTAGTATAACAAAGGCCTCTGGTCGAGTATAACAAAGGCCCCTCATCGAGTATAACAAAGTCCCCTGATCGATTATAACAAAGCCGCCTAATCGAGGATAACAAAGTCCCCTGGTCGAGAATAACAAAGTCACCTGTTTGAGTCTAACATTAAGTCCCCTTATCGAGTATAACAAATTCCCCTTATCGAGTATAACAAAGTCCCCTTATCGAGTATAACAAAGTCCCCTGATCGAGTATAACAAAGGCCTCTGGTCGAGTATAACAAAAATCCCCTGATCGAGTATAACAACGTCTCGTAGCCCAGTTTAACAAAGTCCCCAGATCGAGCATAACAAAGTCACCTAATCGATTATAACAAAGTCCCTTGGTCGAGTATAACAAAGGGCCCTGATCGAGTAGAACAAAGTCCCCTGATCAAGCATAACAAAGTTCCCTGATCCTAGTATAACAAAGCCCCCTGGACGAGTATAACAAAGTCCCCTTATCGAGTAAAATATATCCCCTGATCGAGTATAACAGAGTCCCTGGTGGAGTATAACAAAGTCCCCTGGTCGAGTATAACAAAGTTCTCTAATCGAGTATAACAAAGGCTCCTCGTCGAGCATAACAAAGTCCTCTGATCAAGTATAACAAAGTCCTTTGATCGAGTATAAAAAAGTCCCTAATCAAGTAAAAAAAAGTCACCTGATTGAGTATAACAAAGTCCTCTGGTCGAGTATAACAAAGTCCCCTGATCGAGTATAACAAAGTCCCCTTGTCGAGTATAGCAAAGTCCCCTGATCGAGTATAACAAAGGCCCCTCATCGAGTATAACATTGGTCATATATAGGAAAGTCCACTGATCGAGTATGACAAAGTCCCCTAATCAAATTCAAAAAAGTCCCCTGGTCGCATATAACAAAGTCCCCTGATCGAGTATAACAAACTCCCCTGGACGAGTATAACATATCCCCTGATCGAGTATAACAAAGTCTTCTGGTCGAGTATAAAAAAGTCCCCTAATTGCGTATAACAAAGTCCCCTGGTCGTGTATAACAAAGTCCCCTGATCGAGTATAACAAACTCCCCTGGACGAGTATAACATATCCCCTGATCGAGTATAACAAAGTCTTCTGGTCGAGTATAAAAAAGTCCCCTAATTGCGTATAACAAAGTCCCCTGGTCGTGTATAACAAAGTCCCCTGATCGAGTATAACAAAGGCCCCTCATTGAGTATAACAAAGTCCATTGGCCAAGTATAAAAACGCCCCTGGTCGAGTATAACAAAGTCCCCTGATCGTGTATAACAAAGTCCCCTGGTCAAGTATAGCATATCCCCTGATCGAATATAACAAAGTCCATGGTGGAGTATAACAAAGTCCCCTGATCGAATATAACAAATTCTCCTGGTCGAGTATAACAAAGTTTTCTAATCGAGTATAACAAAGGCCCCTCGTCGAGTATATCAAAGTCCTCTGTTTGAATATAACAAAGTCCCCTGATCGAGTATAACATATCTCCTGATCGAGTATAATAAAGTCCTCTGGTCAAGTATAACAAAGTCCCCTCATCGAGTATAACAAAGTACCCTTGTCGAGTATAAGAATGTCCCATGATCGACTATAACAGAGGCCCCTCATCGAGTATAGCAAAGTCCATTGGTCAAATATAGGAAAGTCCTGTCATCGAGTATAACAAAGTCCCCCGATCGAGTATAACAATGGCCTCTGGTCAAGTATGACAAAGTCCCCTGATCAAGTATAAAAAAGTCCCCTGGTCGAGTATAACAAAGTCCCCTAATCGAGTATAACAAAGTCCCCTGGTCGACTATAGCAAAGTCCCCTGATCGAGTTTAACAAAGCCCCCTCATCGAGTATAAAAGAGGCCCCTAATCGAGTATAACAAAGTCCCCTGGTTGAGTATAACAAAGTCCCCTGATCAAGTATAACATATCCCCGGATTGAGTATAACAAAGTCCTCTTGTCGAGTATAAAAAAGTCCCCTGATCGAGTATAACAAAGTCCCCTGGTCGAGTATAACAAAGTTTTCTAATCGAGTATAACATGTCCTCTGGTCGAGTATAACAAAGTCCCCTCATCGAGTATAACAAAGTCCCCTGGTCGAGTATAACAATGTCCCCTCATCGAGTATAACAAAGGCCCCTCATCGAGTATAGCAAAGTCCATTGGTCAAATATAGGAAAGTCCACTCATCGAGTATAACAAAGTCCCCCGATCGAGTATAACAATGGACTCTGGTTAAGTATGACAAAGTCCCCTGATCAAGTATAAAAAAGTCCCCTGGTCGAGTATAACAAAGTCCCCTAATCGAGTATAACAAAGTCCCCTGGTCGACTATAGCAAAGTCCCCTGGTCGAGTATAACAAAGTCCCCTGGTTGAGTATAACAAAGACCCTGATCAAGTATAACATATCCCATGATTGAGTATAACAAAGTCCTCTGGTCGAGCATAAAAAAGTACCCTGATCGAGTATAACAATGTCCCCTGGTGGAGTATAACAAAGTCCCCTCATCGAGTATAACAAAGGCCCCTCATCGAGTATAACAAAGTCCATTGGTCATGTATAAAAAAGTTCCCTGATCGAGTATAACAAAGTCCCCTGGTCGAGGATAGCAAAGTCCCCTGATCGAGTATAAAAAAGCCTCATGATCGAGTATAACAAAGTCCCCTAATCGAGTATAACAAAGCCCCCTGCTCGAGTATAACAAAGTCCCCTGGTCGAGTATAGCAAAGTCCCCTGATCGAGGTTAACAAAGCCTCCTGATCTAGTATAACAAAGTCCCCTGATCGAGTATAACAAAGTCCCTTGATCTAGTATAACAAAGGCCCCTGACCGAGTATAACAAAGGCCCCTCATCGAGTATAAGAAAGTCTCCTGATCGAGTATAACAAAGCCGCCTAATAGAGTATAACAAAGTCCCCTGGTCGAGTATAACAAAGTCCCCTGGTCGAGTATAGCAAAGTCCCCTGATCGAGGTTAACAAAGCCTCCTGATCTAGTATAACAAAGTCCCCTTATCGAGTAAAACAAAGTCCCGTAATCGAGTATAACAAAGGCCCCTGGTCGAGTATACCAAAGTCCCCTGATCGAGTGTAACAAAAGTCCCCTAATCGAGTATAACAAAGTCCCCTAATCGAGAATAAAAATGTCTCCTGGTCCAGCGTAACAAAGTCCCCTGATCGAGTATAAATAAGTCCCCTGGCCCAGTATAACAAAGTCCCTAGATCGAGCATACCAAAGTCCCCTGATCGATTATAACAAAGTCCCCCGGTCGAGTATAGCAAAGGGCCCTGATCGAGTAGGACAAAGACCTCTGATCGAGTATAACAGAGCTCCCTGGATGAGTATAACAAAGTCCCCAGATCGAGCATAAGAAAGTCCCCTAATCGATTATAACAAAGTCCCCTGATCCTAGTATAACAAAGCCCCCTGGACGAGTATAACAAAGTCCCCTGAACCGAGTATAACAAAGTCCCCTGATCGAGAATAACATATCCCCTGATCGAGTATAACAAAGTCCCTGGTGGAGTATAACAAAGTCCCCAGGTCGGGTATAACAAAGTTTTCTAATCGAGGATAATATAGGCCCCTGGCCGAGTATAACAAAGTCCTCTGATCAAGTATAACAAAGTCCCCTGATCGAGGATAACAAAGTCACCTAATCAAGTATAACACAGTCCCCTGATCGTATATAACAAAGTACCCTGATCGAGTATAACATATCCCATGATCGAGAATAACAAAGTACTCTGGTCGAGTATAACAAAGTCCCCTGATCAAGTATAACAAAGGCACCTCATCGAGTATAGCACAGTCCATTGGTCAAATATAGGAAAGTCCACTGATCGAGTATGACAAAGTCCCCAGATCAAGTATAAAAGAGTACCCTGGTCGAGTATAACAAAGTCCCCTGATCGAGTGTAACAAAGTCCCCTGTTCGAGCATAGCAAAGTCCCTTGGTCGAGTATAACAAAGCCCCCTCATCGAGTATAACAAAGGCCCCTAACCGAGTATAACAAAGTCCCCTGATTGATTATAACAAAGCCCTCTGGTTGAGTATAACAAAGTCCCCTGATCGAGTATAACATATCCCCTGATCGAGTATAACAAAGTCCTCTGGTCGAGTATAAAAATAGTCCCCCGATCGCGTATAACAAAGTCCCCTGATCGTGTACAACAAAGTCCCCTGATCGAGTATAACAAAGGCCCTTCATTGAGTATAACAAAGTCCATTGGTCAAGTATAAAAAAGTCTCCTGGTCGAGTATAACAAAGTACCCTGAACCAAGTATAACAAAGTCCCTGATCGAGTATAACATATCCCCTGATCGAGTATAACAAAGATCCTGGTGGAGTATAACAAAGTCCCCTGGTCGAGTATAACAAAGTTTTCTAATCGAGTATAACAAAGTCCCCTCATCGAGTATAACAAAAGGCCCTCATCGAGTCCAAAAAAGGCCCCTAATCGAGTATAACAAAGTTCCCTGATCTAGTATAACAAAGGCCTCTGGTCGAGTATAACAAAGGCCCCTCATCGAGTATAACAAAGTCCCCTGATCGATTATAACAAAGCCGCCTAATCGAGGATAACAAAGTCCCCTGGTCGAGTATAACAAAGTCACCTGTTTGAGTCTAACATTAAGTCCCCTTATCGAGTATAACAAATTCCCCTTATCGAGTATAACAAAGTCCCCTTATCGAGTATAACAAAGTCCCCTGATCGAGTATAACAAAGGCCTCTGGTCGAGTATAACAAAGTCCCCTGATCGAGTATAACAAAAATCCCCTGATCGAGTATAACAACGTCTCGTAGCCCAGTTTAACAAAGTCCCCAGGTCGAGCATAACAAAGTCACCTAATCGATTATAACAAAGTCCCTTGGTCGAGTATAACAAAGGGCCCTGATCGAGTAGAACAAAGTCCCCTGATCAAGCATAACAAAGTTCCCTGATCCTAGTATAACAAAGCCCCCTGGACGAGTATAACAAAGCCCCCTGGACGAGTATAACAAAGTCCCCTTATCGAGTAAAATATATCCCCTGATCGAGTATAACAGAGTCCCTGGTGGAGTATAACAAAGTCCCCTGGTCGAGTATAACAAAGTTTTCTAATCGAGTATAACAAAGGCTCCTCGTCGAGCATAACAAAGTCCTCTGATCAAGTATAACAAAGTCCTTTGATCGAGTATAAAAAAGTCCCTAATCAAGTAAAAAAAAGTCACCTGATTGAGTATAACAAAGTCCTCTGATCGAGTATAACATATCCCCTGATCGAGTATAACAAAGTCCTCTGTTCGAGTATAACAAAGTCCCCTGATCGAGTATAACAAAGTCCCCTTGTCGAGTATAGCAAAGTCCCCTGATCGAGTATAACAAAGGCCCCTCATCGAGTATAACATTGGTCATATATAGGAAAGTCCACTGATCGAGTATGACAAAGTCCCCTAATCAAATTCAAAAAAGTCCCCTGGCCGCGTATAACAAAGTCCCCTGATCGAGTATAACAAAGTCCCCTGGACGAGTATAACATATCCCCTAATCGAGTATAACAAAGTCTTCTGGTCGAGTATAAAAAAGTCCCCTAATTGCGTATAACAAAATCCCCTGGTCGTGTATAACAAAGTCCCCTGATCGAGTATAACAAAGGCCCCTCATTGAGTATAACAAAGTCCATTGGCCAAGTATAAAAACGCCCCTGGTCGAGTATAACAAAGTCCCCTGATCGTGTATAACAAAGTCCCCTGGTCAAGTATAGCATATCCCCTGATCGAGTATAACAAAGTCCCTGGTGGAGTATAACAAAGTCCCCTGATCGAATATAACAAATTCTCCTGGTCGAGTATAACAAAGTTTTCTAATCGAGTATAACAAAGGCCCCTCGTCGAGTATATCAAAGTCCTCTGTTTGAATATAACAAAGTCCCCTGATCGAGTATAACATATCTCCTGATCGAGTATAATAAAGTCCTCTGGTCGAGTATAACAAAGTCCCCTCATCGAGTATAACAAAGTACCCTTGTCGAGTATAAGAATGTCCCCTGATCGACTATAACAGAGGCCCCTCATCGAGTATAGCAAAGTCCATTGGTCAAATATAGGAAAGTCCACTCATCGAGTATAACAAAGTCCCCCGATCGAGTATAACAATGGCCTCTGGTCAAGTATGACAAAGTCCCCTGATCAAGTATAAAAAAGTCCCCTGGTCGAGTATAACAAAGTCCCCTAATCGAGTATAACAAAGTCCCCTGGTCGACTATAGCAAAGTCCCCTGATCGAGTTTAACAAAGCCCCCTCATCGAGTATAAAAGAGGCCCCTAATCGAGTATAACAAAGTCCCCTGGTTGAGTATAACAAAGTCCCCTGATCAAGTATAACATATCCCCGGATTGAGTATAACAAAGTCCTCTTGTCGAGTATAAAAAAGTCCCCTGATCGAGTATAACAAAGTCCCCTGGTCGAGTATAACAAAGTTTTCTAATCGAGTATAACATGTCCTCTGGTCGAGTATAACAAAGTCCCCTCATCGAGTATAACAAAGTCCCCTGGTCGAGTATAACAATGTCCCCTCATCGAGTATAACAAAGGCCCCTCATCGAGTATAGCAAAGTCCATTGGTCAAATATAGGAAAGTCCACTCATCGAGTATAACAAAGTCCCCCGATCGAGTATAACAATGGACTCTGGTTAAGTATGACAAAGTCCCCTGATCAAGTATAAAAAGTCCCCTGGTCGAGTATAACAAAGTCCCCTAATCGAGTATAACAAAGTCCCCTGGTCGACTATAGCAAAGTCCCCTGGTCGAGTATAACAAAGTCCCCTGGTTGAGTATAACAAAGTCCCTGATCAAGTATAACATATCCCATGATTGAGTATAACAAAGTCCTCTGGTCGAGCATAAAAAAGTACCCTTATCGAGTATAACAATGTCCCCTAGTGGAGTATAACAAAGTCCCCTCATCGAGTATAACAAAGGCCCCTCATCGAGTATAACAAAGTCCATTGGTCATGTATAAAAAAAGTTCCCTGATCGAGTATAACAAAGTCCCTTGGTCGAGGATAGCAAAATCCCCTGATCGAGTATAAAAAAGCCTCATGATCGAGTATAACAAAGCCCCCTGCTCGAGTATAACAAAGTCCCCTGGTCGAGTATAGCAAAGTCCCCTGATCGAGGTTAACAAAGCCTCCTGATCTAGTATAACAAAGTCCCCTGATCGAGTATAACAAAGTCCCTTGATCTAGTATAACAAAGGCCCCTGACCGAGTATAACAAAGGCCCCTCATCGAGTATAAGAAAGTCTCCTGATCGAGTATAACAAAGCCGCCTAATAGAGTATAACAAAGTCCCCTGGTCGAGTATAACAAAGTCCCCTGGTCGAGTATAGCAAAGTCCCCTGATCGAGGTTAACAAAGCCTCCTGATCTAGTATAACAAAGTCCCCTTATCGAGTAAAACAAAGTCCCGTAATCGAGTATAACAAAGGCCCCTGGTCGAGTATACCAAAGTCCCCTGATCGAGTGTAACAAAAGTCCCCTAATCGAGTATAACAAAGTCCCCTAATCGAGAATAAAAATGTCTCCTGGTCCAGCGTAACAAAGTCCCCTGATCGAGTATAAATAAGTCCCCTGGCCCAGTATAACAAAGTCCCTAGATCGAGCATACCAAAGTCCCCTGATCGATTATAACAAAGTCCCCCGGTCGAGTATAGCAAAGGGCCCTGATCGAGTAGGACAAAGACCTCTGATCGAGTATAACAGAGCTCCCTCGATGAGTATAACAAAGTCCCCAGATCGAGCATAAGAAAGTCCCCTAATCGATTATAACAAAGTCCCCTGATCCTAGTATAACAAAGCCCCCTGGACGAGTATAACAAAGTCCCCTGAACCGAGTATAACAAAGTACCCTGATCGAGTATAACATATCCCCTGATCGAGTATAACAAAGTCCCTGGTGGAGTATAACAAAGTCCCCAGGTCGGGTATAACAAAGTTTTCTAATCGAGGATAACATAGGCCCCTGGCCGAGTATAACAAAGTCCTCTGATCAAGTATAACAAAGTCCCCTGATCGAGGATAACAAAGTCACCTAATCAAGTATAACACAGTCCCCTGATCGTGTATAACAAAGTACCCTGATCGAGTATAACATATCCCATGATCGAGAATAACAAAGTCCACTGGTCGAGTATAACAAAGTCCCCTGATCAAGTATAACAAAGGCCCCTCATCGAGTATAGCACAGTCCATTGGTCAAATATAGGAAAGTCCACTGATCGAGTATGACAAAGTCCCCAGATCAAGTATAAAAGAGTACCCTGGTCGAGTATAACAAAGTCCCCTGATCGAGTGTAACAAAGTCCCCTGTTCGAGCATAGCAAAGTCCCTTGGTCGAGTATAACAAAGCCCCCTCATCGAGTATAACAAAGGCCCCTAACCGAGTATAACAAAGTCCCCTGATTGATTATAACAAAGCCCTCTGGTTGAGTATAACAAAGTCCCCTGATCGAGTATAACATATCCCCTGATCGAGTATAACAAAGTCCTCTGGTCGAGTATAAAAATAGTCCCCCGATCGCGTATAACAAAGTCCCCTGATCGTGTATAACAAAGTCCCCTGATTGAGTATAACAAAGGCCCTTCATTGAGTATAACAAAGTCCATTGGTCAAGTATAAAAAAGTCCCCTGGTCGAGTATAACAAAGTCCCCTAATCGAATAAAACAAAGTCCTCTGGTCGAGTATAAAAAAGTCCCCTGATCGAATATAACAAAGTCCCCTGCTCGAGTATAACAAAGTCCCCTGATCGAGTATAACAAATGCCCCTCATCGAGTATAACAAAGTCCATTGGTCAAGTATAAAAAAGTCCCCTGGTCCAGTATAACAAAGTCCCCTGATCGAGTATAACATATCCCTTGATCGAGTATAACAATGTCTCCTGGCCCAGTTTAACAAAGACCCTAGATCGAGCATAACAGAGTCCCCTAATCGATTATAACAAATTCCCCTGGTCAAGTATAACAAAGGGCCCTGATCGAGTAAGACAAAGTCCCCTAGTTGAGCATAACAATGTCCAATGATCCTAGTATATCAAAGACCCCTGGACGAGTATAACAAAGTACCCTGAAACAAGTATAACAAAGTCCCTGATCGAGTATAACATATCCCCTGATCGAGTATAACAAAGTTCCTGGTGGAGTATAACAAAGTCCCCTGGTCGAGTATAACAAAGTTTTCTAATCGAGTATAACAAAGTCCCCTCATCGAGTATAACAAAAGCCCCTCATCGAGTCCAAAAAAGGCCCCTAATCGAGTATAACAAAGTTCCCTGATCTAGTATAACAAAGGCCTCAGGTCGAGTATAACAAAGGCCCCTCATCGAGTATAACAAAGTCCCCTGATCGATTATAACAAAGCCGCCTAATCGAGGATAACAAAGTCCCCTGGTCGAGTATAACAAAGTCACCTGTTTGAGTCTAACATTAAGTCCCCTTATCGAGTATAACAAATTCCCCTTATCGAGTATAACAAAGTCCTCTTATCGAGTATAACAAAGTCCCCTGATGGAGTATAACAAAGGCCTCTGGTCGAGTATAACAAAGTCCCCTGATCGAGTATAACAAAAATCCCCTGATCGAGTATAACAACGTCTCGTAGCCCAGTTTAACAAAGTCCCCAGGTCGAGCATAACAAAGTCACCTAATCGATTATAACAAAGTCCCTTGGTCGAGTATAACAAAGGGCCCTGATCGAGTAGAACAAAGTCCCCTGATCCTAGTATAACAAAGTCCCCTAGTCGAGTATAACAAAGTCCCCTTATCGAGTAAAATATATCCCCTGATCGAGTATAACAGAGTCCTTGGTGGAGTATAACAAAGTCCCCTGGTCGAGTATAACAAAGTTTTCTAATCGAGTATAACAAAGGCTCCTCGTCGAGCATAACAAAGTCCTCTAATCAAGTATAACAAAGTCCTTTGATCGAGTATAAAAAAGTCTTCTAATCAAGTAAAAAAAAGTCACCTGATTGAGTATAACAAAGTCATCTGATCGAGTATAACATATCCCCTGATCGAGTATAACAAAGTCCTCTGGTCGAGTATAACAAAGTCCCCTGATCGAGTTTAACAAAGTCCCCTTGTCGAGTATAGCAAAGTCCCCTGATCGAGTATAACAAAGGCCCCTCATCGAGTATAAGATTGGTCATATATAGGAAAGTCCACTGATCGAGTATGACAAAGTCCCCTAATCAAATTCAAAAAAGTCCCCTGGTCGCGTATAACAAAGTCCCCTGATCGAGTATAACAAAGTCCCCTGGACGAGTATAACATATCCCCTGATCGAGTATAACTAAGTCTTCTGGTCGAGTATAAAAAAGTCCCCTGATTGCGTATAACAAAGTCCCCTGGTCGTGTATAACAAAGTCCCCTGATCGAGTATAACAAAGGCCCCTCATTGAGTATAACAAAGTCCATTGGCCAAGTATAAAAAAGCCCCTGGTCGAGTATAACAAAGTCCCCTGATCGTGTATAACAAAGTCCCCTGGTCAAGTATAGCATATCCCCTGATCGAATATAACAAAGTCCCTGGTGGAGTATAACAAAGTCCCCTGATCGAATATAACAAATTCTCCTGGTCGAGTATAACAAAGTTTTCTAATCGAGTATAACAAAGGCCCCTCGTCGAGTATATCAAAGTCCTCTGTTTGAATATAACAAAGTCCCCTGATCGAGTATAACATATCTCCTGATCGAGTATAATAAAGTCCTCTGGTCGAGTATAACAAAGTCCCCTCATCGAGTATAACAAAGTACCCTTGTCGAGTATAAGAATGTCCCCTGATCGACTATAACAAAGGCCCCTCATCGAGTATAGCAAAGTCCATTGGTCAAATATAGGAAAGTCCACTCATCGAGTATAACAAAGTCCCCCGATCGAGTATAACAATGGCCTCTGGTCAAGTATGACAAAGTCCCCTGATCAAGTATAAAAAAGTCCCCTGGTCGAGTATAACAAAGTCCCCTAATCGAGTATAACAAAGTCCCCTGGTCGACTATAGCAAAGTCCCCTGATCGAGTTTAACAAAGCCCCCTCATCGAGTATAAAAGAGGCCCCTAATCGAGTATAACAAAGTCCCCTGGTTGAGTATAACAAAGTCCCCTGATCAAGTATAACATATCCCCGGATTGAGTATAACAAAGTCCTCTTGTCGAGTATAAAAAAGTCCCCTGATCGAGTATAACAAAGTCCCCTGGTCGAGTATAACAAAGTTTTCTAATCGAGTATAACATGTCCTCTGGTCGAGTATAACAAAGTCCCCTCATCGAGTATAACAAAGTCCCCTGGTCGAGTATAACAATGTCCCCTCATCGAGTATAACAAAGGCCCCTCATCGAGTATAGCAAAGTCCATTGGTCAAATATAGGAAAGTCCACTCATCGAGTATAACAAAGTCCCCCGATCGAGTATAACAATGGACTCTGGTCAAGTATGACAAAGTCCCCTGATCAAGTATAAAAAAGTCCCCTGGTCGAGTATAACAAAGTCCCCTAATCGAGTATAACAAAGTCCCCTGGTCGACTATAGCAAAGTCCCCTGGTCGAGTATAACAATGTCCCCTGGTTGAGTATAACAAAGTCCCTGATAAAGTATAACATATCCCATGATTGAGTATAACAAAGTCCTCTGGTCGAGCATAAAAAAGTACCCTGATCAAGTATAACAATGTCCCCTGGTGGAGTATAACAAAGTCCCCTCATCGAGTATAACAAAGGCCCCTCATCGAGTATAACAAAGTCCATTGGTCATGTATAAAAAAGTTCCCTGATCGAGTATAACAAAGTCCCCTGGTCGAGGATAGCAAATTCCCTTGATCGAGTATAAAAAAGCCTCATGATCGAGTATAACAAAGTCCCCTAATCGAGTATAACAAAGCCCCCTCCTCGAGTATAACAAAGTCCCCTGGTCGAGTATAGCAAAGTCCCCTGATCGAGGTTAACAAAGCCTCCTGATCTAGTATAACAAAGTCCCCTGATCGAGTATAACAAAGTCCCTTGATCTAGTATAACAAAGGCCCCTGACCGAGTATAACAAAGGCCCCTCATCGAGTATAAGAAAGTCTCCTGATCGAGTATAACAAAGCCGCCTAATAGAGTATAACAAAGTCCCCTGGTCGAGTATAACAAAGTCCCCTTATCGAGTAGAACAAAGTCCCGTAATCGAGTATAACAAAGGCCCCTGGTCGAGTATACCAAAGTCCCTGATCGAGTGTAACAAAAGTCCCCTAATCGAGTAAAACAAAGTCCTCTAATCGAGAATAAAAATGTCCCCTGGTCCAGCGTAACAAAGTCCCCTGATCGAGTATAAATAAGTCCCCTGGCCTAAGTATAACAAAGTCCCTAGATTGAGCATACCAAAGTCCCCTGATCGATTATAACAAAGTCCCCCGGTCGAGTATAGCAAAGGGCCCTGATCGAGTAGGACAAAGACCTCTGATCGAGTATAACAGAGCTCCCTGGATGAGTATAACAAAGTCCCCAGATCGAGCATAAGAAAGTCCCCAAATCGATTATAACAAAGTCCCCTGATCCTAGTATAACAAAGCCCTCTGGACGAGTATAACAAAGTCCCCTGAACCGAGTATAACAAAGTCCCCTGATCGAGAATAACATATCCCCTGATCGAGTATAACAAAGTCCCTGGTGGAGTATAACAAAGTCCCAAGGTCGGGTATAACAAAGTTTTCTAATCGAGGATAACATAGGCCCCTGGCCGAGTATAACAAAGTCCTCTGATCAAGAATAACAAAGTCCCCTGATCGAGGATAACAAAGTCACCTAATCAAGTATAACAAAGTCCCCTGATCGTGTATAACAAAGTACCCTGATCGAGTATAACATATCCCATGATCGAGAAAAACAAAGTCCTCTGGTCGAGTATAACAAAGTCCCCTGATCAAGTATAACAAAGGCCCCTCATCGAGTATAGCACAGTCCATTGGTCAAATATAGGAAAGTCCACTGGTCGAGTATGACAAAGTCCCCAGATCAAGTATAAAAGAGTACCCTGGTCGAGTATAACAAAGTCCCCTGATCGAGTGTAACAAAGTCCCCTGTTCGAGCAGAGCAAAGTCCCTTGGTCGAGTATAACAAAGCCCCCTCATCGAGTATAACAAAGGCCCCTAACCGAGTATAACAAAGTCCCCTGATTGATTATAACAAAGCCCTCTGGTTGAGTATAACAAAGTCCCCTGATCGAGTATAACATATCCCCTGATCGAGTATAACAAAGTCCTCTGGTCGAGTGTAAAAATAGTCCCCCGATCGCGTATAACAAAGTCCCCTGCTCGTGTATAACAAAGTCCCCTGATCGAGTATAACAAAGGCCCTTCATTGAGTATAACAAAGTCCATTGGTCAAGTATAAAAAAGTCCCCTGGTCGAGTATAACAAAGTCCCCTAATCGAATAAAACAAAGTCCTCTGGTCGAGTATAAAAAAGTCCCCTAATCGAATATAACAAAGTCCCCTGCTCGAGTATAACAAAGTCCCCTGATCGAGTATAACAAAGGCCCCTCATCGAGTATAACAAAGTGCATTGGTCAAGTATAAAAAAGTCCCCTGGTCCAGTATAACAAAGTCCCCTGATCGAGTATAACATATCCCTTGATCGAGTATAACAACGTCTCCTGGCCCAGTTTAACAAAGACCCTAGATCGAGCATAACAGAGTCCCCTGATCGATTATAACAAATTCCCCTGGTCAAGTATAACAAAGGGCCCTGATCGAGTAAGACAAAGTCCCCTAGTCGAGCATAACAATGTCCAATGATCCTTGTATATCAAAGACCCCTGGACGAGTATAACAAAGTACCCTCAACCAAGTATAACAAAGTCCCTGATCGAGTATAACATATCCCCTGATCGAGTATAACAAAGTCCTCTGGTGGAGTATAACAAAGTCCCCTGGTCGAGTCTAACAAAGTTTTCTAATCGAGTATAACAAAGGCCCCTGGTCGAGTCTAACAAAGTTTTCTAATCGAGTATAACAAAGGCCCCTGGTCGAGTATAACAAAGTCCTGTGATTAAGTATATCAAAGTACTTTGATCGAGTATAACAAAGTCCCCTAACCAAGTATAACAAAGTCCCCTGGTCGAGTATAACTAAGTCCCTGATCGAGAATAACAAAGGACCCTCATCGAGTACAGTAAAGTCCATTGGTCAAATATAGGAAAGTCCATTGATCGAGTATGACAAAGTCCCCTGATCAAGTATGAGAAAGTCGCCTGGTCGAGTGTAACAAAGTCCCCTGATCGGGTATAACAAAGGCCCCTCATTGAGTATAACAAAGTCATTGGACAAGTATAAAAAAGTCCACTGGTGGAGTATAACAAAGTCCCCTGGTCGAGTATAACAAAGTTTTCTAATCGAGTATAACAAAGGCCCCTGGCCGAGTATAACAAAGTCCTCTGATCAAGTATAACAAAGTCCCCTGATCGAGGATAACAAAGTCCCCTAATCAAGTGTAACAAAGTCCCCTGATCGAGTATAACAAAGTCCTCTGATCGAGTATAACATATCACCTGATCGAGTATAACAAAGTCCCCTGGTCGAGTATAACAAAGTCCCCTGATCGAGTATAACAAAGGCCCCTCATTGAGTATAACAAAGTCCATTAGTCAAGTATAAAAAAGTCCCCTGGTTGAGTATAACAAAGTCCCCTAATCGAATATAACAAAGTTTTCTAATCGAGTATAACAAAGGCCCCTGGTTGAGTATAACAAAGTCTTCTGATCAAGTATAACAAAGTCCTTTGATCGAGTATAAAAAAGTCCCCTAATCAAGTATAACAAAGTCCCTTGATCAAGTATAACAAAGTCCCCTGATTAAGTATAACATATCCCCTGCTCGAGTATAACAAAGTCCTCTGGTCGAGTATAACAAAATCACCTGATCGATTATAACAAAGTCCCCTGGTCGAGTAAAACAAAGTCACCTCATCGAGTATAGCAAAGTCCATTGGTCAAATATAGGAGAGTCCACTGATCGAGTATGACAAAGTCCCCTGATCAAGTATAAAAAAGTCCCCTGGTCGAGTATAACAAAGTCCCCTGATTGAGTATAACAAAGTCCCCTGGTCGAGTATAACAAAGGCCCCTTATCGAGTATAAAAAAGTCCCCTGATTGAGTATAACAAATTCCCCTGATCGAGTTAAACAAAGTCCTCTGGGTGAGTATTGCAAAGTCCCCTGATCGAGTATAACATATCCCCTGATCGAGTATAACAAAGTCCCCTGATCGATTATAACAAAGCCGTTTAATCGAGTATAACAAAGTCCCCTCGTCGAGTATAACAGAGTCCCCTGTTCGAGTCTAACATTAAGTCCCCTTATCGAGTATAACAAATTCCCCTAATCGAATGTAACAAAGTCCCCTTATCGAGTATAACAAAGTCCCCTGATCGAGTATAACAAAGGCCCCTCGTCGAGTATAGCAAAGTCCATTGGTTAAATATAGGAAAGTCCACACATCGAGTATAACAAAGTCTCCCGATCGAGTATAACAATGGCCTCTGCTCAAGTATGACAAAGCCCACTGATCAAGTATAAAAAAGTCCCCTGGTCGAGAATAACAAAGTCCCCTAATCGAGTATAACAAAGTCCCCTGGTCGAGTATAGCAAAGTCCTCTGGTCGAGTAAAACAAAGCTACCTCATCGAGTAAGACAAAGTCCCCTGATCGATTATAACAAAGTCCCCTGATCGAGTATAAAAAAGCCCCCTAGACGAGTTTAACAAAGTCCCCTGATCGAGTATAACAACGTCCCCTGATCGAGTATAACAAAGTCCCCTGGTCCAGTATAACAAAGTCCCCTAATCGAGTAGAACAAATCCCCTGCTCGAGTATAACAAAGTCTCCAGGCCCAGTATAACAAAGTCCCCAGATTGAGCATAACAAAGTCCCCTGATCGATTATAACAAAGTCCCCTGGTCGACTATAGCAAAGTCCCCTGGTCGAGTATAACAAAGCCCCGTCATCGAGTATAACAAAGGCCCCTAATCGAGTATAACAAAGTCCTCTGATCGAGTATAACAAAGTCACCTGAACGAGTATAACAAAGTCACATGATCGAGTATAACAAAGTCCCCTGGTGGAGTATAACAAAGTCCCATCATCGGGTATAACAAAGGCCCCTCATCGAGTATAACAAAGTCCATTGGTCAAGTATAAAAAAGTTCCCTGGTCGAGTAAAACAAAGTCCCCTAATCGAGTATAACAAAGCCCCTGGTCGAATATAGCAAAGTCCCCTGGTCGAGTATAACAAAGCCCCATCATCGAGTATAACAAAGGCCCCTAATCGAGTATAACAAAGTCCAATGATCGAGTATAACAAAGGTCCCTGGTCGAGGATAGCAAAGTCCACTGATCGAGTATAAAAAAGCCTCCTGATCGAGTATAACAAAGTCCCCTAATCGAGTATAACAAAGTCCCCTGGTCGAGTATAGCAAAGTCCCCTGATCGAGGTTAACAAAGCCTCCTGATCTAGTATAACAAAGTCCCCTGATCGAGTATAACAAATCCCCCTGCTTGAGTATAAAAAAGTCCCCTGATCGAGTCCAAAAAAGGCCTCTAATCGAGTATAACAAAGTCCCTTGATCGAGTATAATAAAGGCCCCTGACCGAGTATAACAAAGGCCCCTCATCGAGTATAAGAAAGTCGCCTGATCGAGTATATCAAAGTCCCATTATCAAGTAAAACAAAGTCTTCTAATCGAGTATAACAAAGGCCCCTGGTCGAGTATAACAAAGTGCCCTGATCTAGTGTAACAAAAGTCCCCTAATCGAGTATAACAAAGTCTCCTAATCGAGAATAAAAATGACCCCTGGTCCAGCGTAACAAAGTCCCTGATCGAGTATAAAAAAGTCCCCTGGCCCAGTATAACAAAGTCGCTAGATCGAGCATACCAAAGTCCCCTGATCGATTATAACAAAGTCCCCCGGTCGAGTATAGCAAAGGGCCCTGATCGAGTAAGACAAAGTCCCCTGATCGAGTATAACAAAGTCCCCTGATCCTAGTATAAGAAAGCCCCCTGGACGAGTATAACAAAGTCCCCTGATCGAGTATAACATATCCCCTGATCGAATATAACAAAGTCCCTGGTGGAGTATAACAAAGTCCCCTGGTCGAGTATAACAAAGTTTTCTAATCGAGGATAACAAAGGCCCCTGGCCGAGTATAACAAAGTCCTCTGATCAAGTATAACAAAGTCCTCTGATCGAGGATAACAAAGTCCCCTAATCAAGTATAACAAAGTACCCTCATCGCGTATAACATATCCCCTGATCGAGTATAACAAAGTCCACTGGTCGAGTATAACAAAGTCCCCTAATCGAGTATAACAAAGGCCCCTCATCGATTATAGCAAAGTCCATTGGTCAAATATAGGAAAGTCCACTGATCGAGTATGACAAAGTCCCCTGATCAAGTATAAAAGAGTACCCTGGTCAAGTATAACAAAGTCCCTGATCGAGTATAACAAAGTCCCCTGGTCAAGTATAGCAAAGTCCCCTGGTCGAGTATAACAAAGCCCCCTTATCGAGTATAACAAAGGCCCCTAATCGAGTATAACAAAGTCCCCTGATCGAGTATAACATATCCCCTGTTCGAGTATAACAAAGTCTTCTGGTCGAGTATAAAAAAGTCCCCTGGTCGAGTATAACAAAGTCCCCTAATCGAATAAAACAAAGTCTTCTGGTCGAGTATAAAAACGTCCCCTGATCGAATATAACAAAGTCCCCTGCTCGAGTATAACAAAGTCCCCTGATCGAGTATAAGAAAGGCCCCTTATCGAGTATAACAAAGTCCGTTGGTCAAGTATAAAAAATCCCCTGGTCCAGTATAACAAAGTCCCCTGATCGAGAATAACATATCCCTTGATCGAGTATAACAACGTTTCCTGGCCCAGTTTAACAAAGACCCTAGATCGAGCATAACAGAGTCCCCTAATCGATTATAACAAATTCTCCTGGTCGAGTATAACAAAGGGCCCTGATCGAGTAAGACAATGTCCCCTGATCGAGCATAACAAAGTCCCCTGATCCTAGTATAACAAAGCCCCCTGGACGAGTATAACATATCCCCTGATCAAGTATAACAAAGTCCTCTGGTCGAGTATAAAAAAGTCCCCTGATCGAGTATAACAAAGTCTCCTGCTCGAGTATAACAAAGTCCCCTGATCGAGTATAACAAAGTCCCCTGGTCGAGTATAGCAAGTCCCCTCAACAAGTATAACAAAGCCTATTGATCGAGTATAACAAAGTCCCCTAATCGAGTATAACAAAGTCCCCTGGTCGACTATAACAAAGTCCCTGATCGAGTATAACAAAGGCCCCTCATCGAGTATAGTAAAGTCCATTGGTCAAATATAAAAAAGTCCACTGATCGAGTAGAACAAAGTCCCCTGATCGAGTATAACAAAGTACCCTGATCAAGTATGAAAAAGTCCCCTGGTCGAGCAAAACAAAGCCCCCTCATCGAGTATAACAAAGGCCCCAAATCGAGTATAACAAAGTCCATTGGTCAGGTATAAAAAAGTCCCCTGGTCGAGTATAGCAAAGTCCCCTGATCGAGGATAACAAAGTCCCCAGATCGAGCATAACAAAGTCCCCTGATTGAGTATAACAAAGTCCCCTGATCGAGTATAACAAAGTCCTCTGGTTGAGTATAACAAAGTCCCCTGATCGAATATAACATATCCCCTGATCGAGTATAACAAAATTCCCCTGATCGAGTATGACAAAGTCCCCTTTTTAATTTTGAAAAAGTCCCCTGGTTGAGTATAACAAAGTTCCCTAATCGAGTATAAAAAAGTCCCCTGGTCGAGTATAACAAAGCCCCCTCATCGAGTAATACAAAGGCCCCTAATCGAGTATAACAAAGTCCAGTGATCGAGTATAACATATCCCCTCATCGAGTATAACAAAGTCCTCTGGTCGAGTATAAAAAAGTCCCCTGATCGACTATAACAAAGGTCACTCATTGAGTATAACAAAGTCCCCAGATCGAGTATAACAAAGGCCTCTCATCTAGTATAACAAAGTCCATTGGTCAAGTATAAAAAAGTCCCCTGGTTGAGTATAACAAAGACCCCTGATCGAGTATAACAAAGTCCCATGGTGGAGTATAGCAAAGTCCCCTGATCGAGGATAACAAAGTCCCCAGATCGAGCATAACAGAGTCCTCTGATTGAGTATAACAAAGTCCCCTGATCGAGTATAACAAAGTCCTCTGGTTGAGTATAACAAAGTCCCCTGATCGAGTATAACAAAAATCCCCTGATCGAGTATAACAACGTCTCGTGGCCCAGTTTAACAAAGTCCCGAGATCGAGCATAACAAAGTCCCCTAATCGATTATAACAAAGTCCCCTGGTCGAGTATAACAAAGGATCCTGATCGAGTAAGACAAAGTCCCCTGAATCGAGTATAACAAAGTCCCCTGATCGAGCATAACATATCCCCTGATCGAGTATAACAGAGTCCCTGGTGGAGTATAACAAAGTCCCCTGGTCGAGTATAACAAAGTTTTCTAATCGAGTATAACAAAGGCTCCTAGTCGAGTATAACAAAGTCCTCGGATCAAGTATAACAAAGTCCTTTGATCGAGTATAAAAAAGTCCCCTAATCAAGTAAAACAAAGTCACCTAATCGAGTATAACAAAGTCCCCTGATCGAGTATAACATAACCCCTGATCGAGTATAACGAAGTTCTCTGGTCGAGTATAACAATGTCCCCTGATCGAGTATAACAATGTCCCCTGGTCGAGTATAGCAAAGTCCATTGGTCAAATATAGGAAAGTCCACTGATCGAGTATGACAAACTCCCCTGATCAAGTATAAAAAAGTCCCCTGGTCGAGTATAACAATGTCCCCTGATCGAGTATAACAAAGTCCCCTGGTCGAGTATAACAAAGGCCCCTATTCGAGTATAACAAAGTCCCTTGATTTAGTATAACTAAGTCCCCTGATCGAGTATAACAAAGTACTCTGGTTGAGTATAACAAAGTCCCCTAATCGAGTATAACGTATCCCCTAATCGAGTATAACAAAGTCCTCTGGTCGAGGATAAAAAAGTCCCTTGATCGCGTATAACAAAGTCCCCTGGTCGTGTATAACAAAGTCCCCTGATCGAGTATAACAAAGTCCCCTGATCCTAGTATAACAAAGCCCACTGGACGACTATAACAAAGACACCTGAACCGAGTATATCAAAGTCCCCTGATCGAGTATAACATATCCCCTGATCGAGTATAACAAAGTCCCTGGTGGAGTATAACAAAGTCCCCTGGTCGAGTATAACAAAGTTTTCTAATCGAGTATAACAAAGGCCCCTGCTCGAGTATAACAAAGTTTTCTAATCGAGTATATCAAAGGCCCCTGCTCGAGTATAACAAAGTCCTCTGATCAAATATAACAAAGTCCTTTGATCGAGTATAACAAAGTCCCCTAATCAAGTATAACAAAGTCCCCTGGTCGAGTATAACAAAGGGCCCTGATCGAGTAAGAAAAAGTCCCTTGATCGAGTATAACAAATTCCACTGATCCTAGTATAACAAAGCCCACTGGACGAGTATAACAAAGACACCTGAACCGAGTATAACAAAGTCC
>NW_024715993.1:0-3786 GCF_018991925.1 Homarus americanus | reverse complement strand
ACCCGGAGTGTGAGAGCTGGGCACCCCTTCAGTGACATGACCCGGGGTGTCTGGGCCGGGCACCCCTCCAGCACCATGACCCGGGGTGTCAGGGCGGGGCACCCCATAAGTGACAGGAACCCTGGTGTTAGGGCCAGGCACCCCTTCAGTGTCATGAAACGGGGTGTGGGAGCAGAACACCCCTACAGTTTTATGAACCGGGGTGTGAGGGCCGGGCACCCCTTCACATGACCCGGGGTGTAATGGCCGGGCACCCCTTCAATACCATGACCCGGGGTGTGAGGGACAGGCACCCCTTCAATGTCATGACCCGGGGTGTGAGGGCCGGGCTCCCCTTCAGTGCCATGACCCGGAGTGTTAGAGCTGGGCACCCCTTCAGTGACATGACCCGGGGTGTGAGGGCCGGGCACCCTTTCAGTGACATGACCTGGGGTGTGAGGGCCGGGCACCTTGAGCACCAGGCCCCGGATGAGTGGCTGGCATCCTTTCAGTGCTATGACCTGGGGTGTGAGGGCTGGCTCCCTTCAGTGCTATGACCTGGAGAGAGTGAGGGTTGGCCACTTTCAGTGACAGACCTGTGTGTGAAAATGGATGATTTTCAAAGTCAGAACTTGGGTGTGGTGCTGGGCACCCTTCACATGACCCAGGTTGTTGTCAGGGCTGCACCCTCCAGCACCAGTACCCCTGGGGTGTGAGTGCCAGGCACCCTTTCAGTGCTATGACCCGGAGTGTGAGGGCCGGGCACCCTTTCAGTGACATGACCCGGGGTGTGAGGGCAGGGCACCCCTCCAGCACGATGACCCGGGGTGTGAGGGCCAGGCACCCCTTCAGTGCCATGAACCGGAGTGTGAGGGCCGGGCACCCTTTCAGTGACATGACCCGGGGTGTGAGGGCAGGGCACCCCTCCAGCACCATGGCCTGGGGTATGAGGGCCGGGCACCCCTTCAGTGTCATGACACGGGTGTGTCAGGGCCTGACAACCCTCCAGCACCATGGCCCTGGGTGTGAGGGCCGGGCACCCTTTCAGTGCCATGAATCGGGGTGTGAGGGCCGGGCACCTCATAACGTACATGACCAGGGGTGTGAGGGCAGGGCAAACCTACAGTGCCATGGCCAGGGGTGTGAGGGCCGGGCACCTCATCAGTGCCATGACCCGTGGTGTGAGGGCCGGGTACCCCTTCAGTGACATGACCCGGGGTGTGAGGGCCGGGCACCACTTCAGTGACATGACCCAGGGTGTGAGGGCCGGTCACCCCTTCAGCACCTTGACCCGGGGTGTGAGGGTGGGCACCCCTTCAGTGCCATGACACGGGGTGTGAGGGCCGGGCTCCCATTCAGTGCCATGACCCGGAGTGTGAGGGCCGGGCCCCCCTTCAGTGACATGACCCAGGGTGTGAGGGCTGGGCACCCCATAAGTGACATGATCCAAGGTGTTAGGGCCGGGCACCCCTTCAGTGTCATGAAACGGGGTTGTGAGGGCCGGGCCCCCTTCACATGACCCGGGGTGTAAGGGCCGGGCACCCCTTCAACACCATGATCTGGGGTTTGAGGGCCAGGCACCCCTTCAATGCCATGACCCGGAGTGTGAGAGCTGGGCACCCCTTCAGTGACATGACCCGGGGTGTCTGGGCCGGGCACCCCTCCAGCACCATGACCCGGGGTGTCAGGGCGGGGCACCCCATAAGTGACAGGAACCCTGGTGTTAGGGCCAGGCACCCCTTCAGTGTCATGAAACGGGGTGTGGGAGCAGAACACCCCTACAGTTTTATGAACCGGGGTGTGAGGGCCGGGCACCCCTTCACATGACCCGGGGTGTAATGGCCGGGCACCCCTTCAATACCATGACCCGGGGTGTGAGGGACAGGCACCCCTTCAATGTCATGACCCGGGGTGTGAGGGCCGGGCTCCCCTTCAGTGCCATGACCCGGAGTGTTAGAGCTGGGCACCCCTTCAGTGACATGACCCGGGGTGTGAGGGCCGGGCACCCTTTCAGTGACATGACCTGGGGTGTGAGGGCCGGGCACCCCTTGAGCACTATGTCCCGGGATGTGAGGGCCGGGCATCCCTTCAGTGTCATGGGACACGGTGTGTCAGGGCCTGACACCCTCCAGCACCATGGTTCCTGGGTGGGCTGGCACCTTTCAGTGCCATGAATCGGGGTGTGAGGGCCGGGCACCTCATAACGTACATGACCAGGGGTGTGAGGGCAGGGCAAACCTACAGTGCCATGGCCAGGGGTGTGAGGGCCGGGCACCTCATCATTGCCATGACCCGTGGTGTGAGGGCCGGGCACCCCTTCAGTGACATGACCCGGGGTGTGAGGGCCGGGCACCACTTCAGTGCCATGAAACGGAGTGTCAGGGAAGGGCACCCCTACAGAGCTATAATCCGGGTGTGTGAAGGCCGGGCACCCCTTCACATGACACGGGGTGTGAGGGCCGGGCACCTTTTCAGAGCCATGACCGGGGTGTGAGGGTCGGGCACCTCATAACTTACGTGACCAGGGGTGTGAGGGCAGGGCAAACCTACAGTGCCATTGCCAGGTGTGTGAGGGCCGGGCACCTCATCAGTGCCATGACCCGTGGTGTGAGGGCCGGGCACCCCTTCAGTGACATGACCCGGGGTGTGAATGCCGGGCACCCCTTCAGTGACATGACCCAGGGTGTGAGGGCCGGGCACCCCTTCAGCACCTTGACCCAGGGTGTGAGGGTGGGCACCCCTTCAGTGCCATGACACAGGGTGTGAGGGCCGGGCTCCCATTCAGTGCCATGACCCGGAGTGAGGGGTCAAACCCTTCAGTGGGTTACGACCCGGAGTGTGAGGGCCGGGCACCCCATAAGTGACATGAACCAAGGTGTTAGGGCCGAGCAACCCTTCAGTGTCATGAAGCGGGGGTGTGAGGGCCGGGCACCCCTTCACATGACCCGGGGTGTAAGGGCCGGGCACCCCTTCAACACCATGATCCGGGGTTTGAGGGCCAGGCACCCCTTCAATGCTATGACCCGGAGTGTGAGAGCTGGGCACCCCTTCAGTGACATGACCCGAGGTGTGAGTGCCGGGCACCCATACAGTGCTTTGAACCAGGGTGTGAGGGCCGGGCACCCCTTCACATGACCAGGGGTGTCAGGGCCGGGCACCCCTCCAGCACCATGACCCGGGGTGTCAGGGCGGGGCACCCCATAAGTGACAGGAACCCTGGTGTTAGGGCCAGGCACCCCTTCAGTGTCTTGAAACGGGGTGTGGGAGCAGAACACCCCTACAGTGTTATGAACCGGGGTGTGAGGGCCGGGCACCCCTTCACATGACCCGGGGTGTAAGGGCAGGGCACCCCTTCAACACCATGACCCGGGGTGTGAGGGCCAGGCACCCTTTCAATGCCATGAGCCGGGGTGTGAGGGCCGGGCTCCCCTTCAGTGCCATGACCCGGAGTGTTAGAGCTGGGCACCCCTTCAGTGACATGACCCGGGGTGTGAGGGCCGGGCACCCTTTCAGTGACATGACCCGGGGTTTGAGGGCCGGGCACCCCTTGAGCACTATGTCCCGGGATGTGAGGGCCAGGCATCCCTTCAGTGCCATGACCCGGGGTGTGAGGGCCGGGCTCCCCTTCAGTGCCATGACCCGGAGAATGAGGGCCGGGCACACCTTCACTGACATGACCCGGGGTGTGAGGGCCGGATACCCTTTCAGTGTCATGAACCTGGGTGTGAGGGCCGGGCACCCCTTCACATGACCCGGGTTGTCAGGGCTGGGCACCCCTCCAGCACCATGACCCGGGGTGAGGCTAGG
>NW_024715992.1:0-11423 GCF_018991925.1 Homarus americanus | reverse complement strand
ATGGGAAGTAGTGATAATGGCAGGTAGTGATGATGGGCGGTAGTGATAATGGCAGGTAGTGATGATGGGAGGTAGGAGTAATGGGAGGTAGTGATAATGGCAGGTAGTGATGATGGGAGGTAGTGATGATGGGAGGTAGTGATGATGGGAGGTAGTGGTTTATGGGAGGTAGAAGTAATGGGAGGCAGTCTGTGTGTGTGTGTGTGTGTGTGTTTGTTTGCGTGTATGTTTGTCCACACGAGAATCTCGGAAACTACTTTACCAATCTGTAGTGATGATGGATGGTGTTATATGTAGTGATGATGACGGATGGTGTTATATGTAGTGATAATGGATGATGTTATATGTAGTGATGATGGATGTTGTTATATGTAGTGATGATGACGGATGGTGTTATATGTAGTGATGATGGGTGGTGTTATATGTAGTGATGATGGATGATGTTATATGTAGTGATGATGGGTGGTGTTATATGTAGTGATGATGGATGTTGTTATATGTAGTGATGATGGATGATGTTATATGTAGTGATGATGGGTGGTGTTATATGTAGTGATGATGGGTGGTGTTAATGTAGTGATGATGGATGGTGTTATATGTAGTGATGATGGATGGTGTTACATGTAGTGATGATGGATGGTGTTATATGTAGTGATGATGGATGATGTTATATGTAGTGATGATTAGACAATAAAATAATAACAGTTTAATGCTAACAAAATATACTTTGCTGTACCGTTGTAGTGAAAAACATGGTGGAACTTACATACACCGTTAATGAACTATTGATGGAAGAAGAAGTTTTGGGGACTGAACAGTGAGACAATGTGGAGCCTCCCGGAGAGTGGCGTTCTACCATGGCCTAGCGGATGAGCCGCCCGGAGCGAACAGTGGACAGTCGGTTACAGGAAACAAATCAGGAAAATGAATCCCATCTTAATGCTAACAGAAAGCGAACAGCGGACAGTCGGTCACAGGAAACAGACCAGGAAAGGGAATCCCGTCTTGAAGCTCACAGATAGCAAACACCAGAGAGGCCTTCTCTAGAAAATGATCAAGTGCATGAAATTCGTTTGAATGCTAATAGACAGAGAGCTGCGGGATCCAGAATTCTAAGAAAGAATACACAGTGGCATCCACTTGCAAGAGCAGTATTTGACTATGACAATGAGATAGAATATGAAAAGTATCCCTCTGTTGCCATTGGCAACATGGATAAGAAATGTGAACACTGCGGTGCAAAGAAGTATAAAGGAGAATCTGCTGGACTGTGCTGCTCTCATGGGAAAGTACGACTGCCAAATTTGGAAAAACCACCACAACCATTGAAGACTCTCATGCTGGGAACAACACCAGAGTCAAAACACTTATTGGAAAATATACTGAAGTGCAATTCATGCTTCCAGATGACATCCTTTGAAGCTACCAGAGAAGTTCGTGAGCACGGATACATACCAACATTGAAAGTCCAGGGTCAAGTCTATCACAAAGCAGGATCCCTCTTACCACTGGAAGCTGAGCAGGCAAAGTTCCTCCAAATCTACTTCATGGGAGATCATGAAAAGCTGACTACTATCAGGTGTGGCAATATTCAAGGTGTCAGACATGACATTGTCCTATCTATCCAAGAAATGCTGCATGAGCGCAACACGTATGTACAGTCATTTAAAAATGCCCTGGAAAACATGCCTTCTGACGAGTACAAAGTCAGGATCAAAGCAGACACGACCCCTAAGGGAGAACATGAAAGAACATTCAATGCTCCTGTAGTTGATGAAGTAGCCATCCTGATTGTCGGTCAAGAGTTTGAGAAACGAGACATCATACTCAAAATGAGAGGCGAGTCGCTCACAAGAAGAACATGATGCCACATGTACTCGAAGCAACAATACTGACAGGAAAAGCTAAAGGAGAGGACTTTTTATACCAAAGATACCTCTCATCACCACTGACCTGCCATTTGCATTCAAGCGACTTCAGTTCCCGGTTAAAGTGAGCTTTGCCATGACCATCTACAAAAGCCAGGGACAGTCACTAAAGATGGTTGGCCTAAACCTGGTGTTTCCTTGCTTCTCTCATGGACAGTTCTGTGTTGGATGCTCCAGAGTGGGAACTGGCAAAAATCTGTACATACTTGCTGCTAATGGCAAAACCAAAAATGTGGTGTGTGTACCTTAATGCACTACAGTGAGACACTGTGGAGCCTCCCGGAAGGTAGCGTCCTGCCGTGGCCTAGCGAAAGAGTGACCGACATATAAACACTTCCGAGACAACGATAACTTATGACTTTTTTTGTTTGTCCTTTCAGAACAAAGTTCACTCCTGGGATTATCTCTCATATACGAAGCATCACCAAGCACAAGCACCACACACCTGTATGGGTCTTCAGTATCGTCAACCAGAAACTGTCTACATGATAATAGTCCAGACAAATTCTTCCTTTTACTTTAACCCGGAAATAAACATCATCGACAGGTTTATTATAAATAATTATGACGACAGTAAGTTTTCAAGGTTCAAGTGTCCTTATTTCCTGCCAATGGTTCCAGGAAAACCTTAAAACTTACAATTAATAAATAATTAAAGATTTTTGTTTCTTGTATCTATATATATAAAACAAAGAAGTATGTATGTTTGTTTGTGTGTTTGTGTGTCCGCACGAGAATCTCGGAAACTACTATACCGATCTGTAGTGATGATGGATGGTGTTATATGTAGTGATGGTGGATGGTGTTATATGTAGTGATGATGGATGATGTTATATGTACTGATGATGGATGTTATATGTAGTGATGATGGATGATGTTATATGTACTGATGATGGATGTTATATGTAGTGATGATGGATGATGTTATATGTAGTGATGATGGATGATGTTATATGTAGTGATGATGGGTGGTGTTATATGCAGTGATGATCTATCTTCTATTGATATAAAACAAAGAAGTATGTCTGTTTGTTTGTGTGTGTGTGTGTGTTTGCTTGTGTGTCCGCACGAGAATCTCGGAAACTACTCTACCGATGTGTAGTGATGATGGATGGTGTTATATGTAGTGATGATGGATGATGTTATATGTACTATAAGTGTTTACATAACATGGTAGATATTACTGAGCCTTCATCAGGGGTTGGTGCCTCCCTCCAGGTTCCCAGAGGTACAACTATTGGTGACATTTTCATATTCGATGGCAGCAGTTGAGTTAGATTCATTGGTTGGGAGGTACAGACAGAGTGTAAGTAGCTGTGGAAGTTTCGCGCTCCCTGATGTCGCCCAAATTGTCATAATTGAAGGTAACTGACTTGGCAACGGTAGTGCGTACGTTGGTCTTCTTAAGGATAGAGGCGGGTTGTTGGTCGGCAACATTGGATAGAACTATGAACTCAGCAGCTTGGCGGTCAAGGTTGTTCAAGGTACCATGGGCACTGTAGTAGTTAACTTCCAGCTTGTTAGTTGATTTTCGGCTGCGGCCAATGCTGTCACCATCCAATCGTCCAACAGCCTTATCACAGGAGGCTTCGTCAAAGTATCGGATGTATGCGAAGCCATAGTGTTCATTTTTGTTGTCTTTTGCGGGCATCACAAATAGGTCGATCTGTCCACATTCCTCAAACGATGGTCGAATCTGCTTAGGGGCCACACCAGGGTAGATGTTTGTTGCAACCACCACGAAGCTGGTGTCGAAGTCTACAACGAAATCCTTGTAGGAGGTCATTGTGTCATACATACATACCATATTCTCCTCAAAAGTCTGAGGACCTCAAGTTAAAATTTGGGCACAAAAGTAGATTAATATTGTAATGAGGTTGGAATATTTGTATTATGTAGTAATTATAACAAAATATAGTAAAGAGGGGAGATAGTGTGAAGATGTGCGAGGTGTGTTAAGGAGGATGGAAGGTAGTGAGGGGTGGGAGGTAGTGAGCGGGAGGGTTAGTAAAGATAAGGGGTAGTGAGGGGTGGGGTAGTGAGGGGTGGGAGGTAGTGAGGGGGGAGGTAGTGACGGGAGGGGATAGTAAGATAAAGAGTGGTGAGGGTGTGGGGTAGTGAGGCCTTTCTGGGGTGAGTGAGGGGTGGGAGGTAGTGAAGAGTGGGAGGTAGTGAGGGTGGAGGTAGTGATGATGTAGGTAGTGATGATGGGAGGTAGTGATGATGGGAGGTGAAGTAGTGTGTGGGAGGTGGTGATAATGGCGTGTGGCGATGATGGGAGGTGGCCGTAATGGGAGGTAGTGATAATGGCAGGTAGTGATGATGGGAGGTAGTAGTAATGGGAGGTAGTGATGATGTGAGGTAGTGATGATGTGAGGTAGTGATGATGGGAGGTAGTGATGATGGGAGGTAGCAGTAATGGGAGGTAGTGATAATGGCAGGTAGTGATGATGGGAGGTAGTGATGATGGGGGGCAGTGATAATGGCAGGTAGTGATGATGTGAGGTAGTGATGATAGGAGGTAGTGATGATGGGAGGTAGTGATGATGGGAGGTAGTGATAATGGCAGATAGTGATGATGAGAGGTAGTGATGATGGGAAGCAGTGATGATGGGAGGTAGTGATGATGGGAGGTAGTGATGATGGGACGTAGTGATGTGAGGTAGTGATCATGTGAGGTAGTGATAATGGGAGGTAGGAGTAATGGGAGGTAGTGATGATGGGAGGTAGTGATAATGGCAGGTAGTGATGATGTGAGGTAGTGATAATGGCAGGTAGTGATGATGTAGTGGGTAATGGGAGGTAGTGATGATGGAGGTAGTGATGATGGGAGGTGGTAATGTGCTTGGGTGGTATTGATGTGAGAGTGAGTGATGATGGGAGTAGTGATGATGGGAGGTAGTGTTGTAGGTAGTGATGATGTGAGTGGATTATGATGGGAAGTGTGGCAATGGGAAGTAGTGATAATGGCAGGTGGTGATGATGGGAGGTGAATTAAGTGGCAGGTAGTGATGATGGGAGGTAGGGTAATGGGGGAGGTAGTGATAATGGCAGGTAGTGATGATGTGGGGTAGTGATGATGGGAGGTAGTGATGATGGGAGGTAGTGATGATGGGAGGTAGTAGTAATGGGAGGTAGTGATGATGGGAGGTAGTAGTAATGGGAGGTAGTGATGATGGGATGTAGTAGTAATGGGAGGTAGTGATCATGTGAGGTAGTGATGATGTGAGGTAGTGATGATGGGAGGTAGTGATGATGGGAGGTAGAAGTAATGGGAGGCAGTCTGTGTGTGTGTGTGTGTGTGTGTTTGTTTGCGTGTATGTTTGTCCACACGAGAATCTCGGAAACTACTTTACCGATCTGTAGTGATGATGGATGGTGTTATATGTAGTGATGATGACGGATGGTGTTATATGTAGTGATGATGGATGATGTTATATGTAGTGATGATGGATGTTGTTATATGTAGTGATGATGGGTGGTGTTATATGTAGTGATGATGGATGATGTTATATGTAGAGATGATGGATGTTGTTATTATGTAGTGATGATGGGTGGTGTTATATGTAGTGGTGATGGATGGTGTTTTATGTAGTGTTGATGGGTGGTGTTATATGTAGTCATGATGGATGATGTTATATGTAGTGATGATGGGTGGTGTTATATGTAGTGATGATGGATGATGTTATATGTAGTGGTGATGGGTGGTGTTATATGTAGTGATGATGGATGTTGTTATATGTAGTGATGATGGATGATGTTATATGTAGTGATGATGGGTGGTGTTATGTATGTGATGTTATATGTAGTGATGATGGATGATGTTATATGTAGTGATGATGGGTGGTGTTATATGTAGTGATGATGGGTGGTGTTAATGTAGTGATGATGGATGGTGTTATATGTAGTGATGATGGATGGTGTTACATGTAGTGATGATGGATGGTGTTATATGTAGTGATGATGGATGATGTTATATGTAGTGATGATTAGACAATAAAATAATAACAGTTTAATGCTAACAAAATATACTTTGCTGTACCGTTGTAGTGAAAAACATGGTGGAACTTACATACACCGTTAATGAACTATTGATGGAAGAAGAAGTTTTGGGGACTGAACAGTGAGACAATGTGGAGCCTCCCGGAGAGTGGCGTTCTACCATGGCCTAGCGGATGAGCCGCCCGGAGCGAACAGTGGACAGTCGGTTACAGGAAACAAATCAGGAAAATGAATCCCATCTTAATGCTAACAGAAAGCGAACAGCGGACAGTCGGTCACAGGAAACAGACCAGGAAAGGGAATCCCGTCTTGAAGCTCACAGATAGCAAACACCAGAGAGGCCTTCTCTAGAAAATGATCAAGTGCATGAAATTCGTTTGAATGCTAATAGACAGAGAGCTGCGGGATCCAGAATTCTAGGAAAGAATACACAGTGGCATCCACTTGCAAGAGCAGTATTTGACTATGACAATGAGATAGAATATGAAAAGTATCCCTCTGTTGCCATTGGCAACATGGATAAGAAATGTGAACACTGCGGTGCAAAGAAGTATAAAGGAGAATCTGCTGGACTGTGCTGCTCTCATGGGAAAGTACGACTGCCAAATTTGGAAAAACCACCACAACCATTGAAGACTCTCATGCTGGGAACAACACCAGAGTCAAAACACTTATTGGAAAATATACTGAAGTGCAATTCATGCTTCCAGATGACATCCTTTGAAGCTACCAGAGAAGTTCGTGAGCACGGATACATACCAACATTGAAAGTCCAGGGTCAAGTCTATCACAAAGCAGGATCCCTCTTACCACTGGAAGCTGAGCAGGCAAAGTTCCTCCAAATCAACTTCATGGGAGATCATGAAAAGCTGACTACGATCAGGTGTGGCAATATTCAAGGTGTCAGACATGACATTGTCCTATCTATCCAAGAAATGCTGCATGAGCGCAACACGTATGTACAGTCATTTAAAAATGCCCTGGAAAACATGCCTTCTGACGAGTACAAAGTCAGGATCAAAGCAGACACGACCCCTAAGGGAGAACATGAAAGAACATTCAATGCTCCTGTAGTTGATGAAGTAGCCATCCTGATTGTCGGTCAAGAGTTTGAGAAACGAGACATCATACTCAAAATGAGAGGCAAGTCACTCACAAGAAGAACATGATGCCACATGTACTGGAAGCTACAATACTGACAGGAAAAGCTAAAGGAGAGGACTTTTTATACCAAAGATACCTCTCATCACCACTGACCTGCCATTTGCATTCAAGTGACTTCAGTTCCCGGTTAAAGTGAGCTTTGCCATGACCATCTACAAAAGCCAGGGACAGTCACTAAAGATGGTTGGCCTAAACCTGGTGTTTCCTTGCTTCTCTCATGGACAGTTCTGTGTTGGATGCTCCAGAGTGGGAACTGGCAAAAATCTGTACATACTTGCTGCTAATGGCAAAACCAAAAATGTGGTGTACCTTAATGCACTACAGTGAGACACTGTGGAGCCTCCCGCAAGGTGGCGTCCTACCGTGGCCTAGCGAAAGAGTGACCGACATATAAACACTTCCGAGACAACGATAACTTATGACTTTTTTTGTTTGTCCTTTCAGAACAAAGTTCACTCCTGGGATTATCTCTCATATACGAAGCATCACCAAGCACAAGCACCACACACCTGTATAGGCCTTCAGTATCGTCAACCAGAAACTGTCTACATGATAATAGTCCAGACAAATTTTTTCTTTTACTTTAACCCGGAAATAAACATCATCGACAGGTTTATTATAAATAATTATGACGACAGTAAGTTTTCAAGGTTCAAGTGTCCTTATTTCCTGCCAATGGTTCCAGGAAAACCTTAAAACTTACAATTAATAAATAATTAAAGATTTTTGTTTTTTGTATCGGGAATATATATATATATATAGAGGGAGAGAGAGAGAGATAATGAAGTGAGAAGGGAGAGAGAAATAAGTGGTGAGAGAAGAGGACAAGGGATAAGTGGTGAGAGAAGAGGACGAAGGATAAGTGGCGAGAGAAGATACGAGGGATAAGTGGTGAGAGAAGAGGACGAGGGATAAGTGGTGAGAGAAGAGGACGAGGGATAAGTGGTGAGAGAAGAGGACGAGGGATAAGTGGCGAGAGAAGAGGACGAGGGATAAGTGGTGAGAGAAGAGGACGAGGGATAAGTGGCGAGAGAAGAGGACGAGGGATAAGTGGTGAGAGAAGAGGACGAGGGATAAGTGGTGAGAGAAGAGCACGAGGGATAAGTGGCGAGAGAAGAGGACGAGGGATAAGTGGTGAGAGAAGAGGACGAGGGATAAGTGGCGAGAGAAGAGGACGAGGGATAAGTGGCGAGAGAAGAGGACGAGGGATAAGTGGCGAGAGAAGAGGACGAGGGATAAGTGGCGAGAGAAGAGGACGAGGGATATTAGGTGTAGGGGAGGAAAGTCAGCCACGATATCACTCTTATATACGGACACAAAACTTGAGATTTGGTTAAATTGAAAGATATTAAAAAAGGCAAAGAACTTCTCAAAATATTACAAGGTGGAAATATCTGCCAGTGTGGTGAAGGTTTGGGGCAGCGTGGCTGGTGACATCTCTCGTCTTAATACTCACCAAGTGTTACCAAACATTTTATGGGATTCTGGAAATTACGAGTTAAATGATGGATTTATTCGTATTTTTGTGTTAATAAAATCATAGACATAACAAAACTAAACAAATACCATCATATCCTGACCCCTTGGGTCCGTCACACACACCCTTGGTGACCTCTACTCTTTAGCTTTAATACTTTTGTGCTGCCGCTCACAGGATGAGTATCGGTTCACAACAAACTAGCAGCTGTATGTGACAAAATTCAAAAGCGGATCCCCGCCATTTTCACTACACACACACTACACCACACAACACACACACCACACACACACCCACACACTACACCACACAACACACACACCACACACACACCCACACACTACACCACACAACACACACACCCACTACACACACACACACAGATGATCAGTACGGATGAGCCTCGACCTGAGCCCTGACAGAACATTGCGGTTGTACTAATTCTTCAGGCCGCGGTGAGGAAGTATATGAGAGTGATTTGGGAATTTATATGTATATTCCATATAACATATTTATGGTTTATTAACCTTTCTAATGATTTTTACTACTGTGTGTGTGTGTGCGTGTGTATGTGTATGTGTGTGTGTGTGTGTGTGTGTGTTGGCTTGAATTTGAATTTTGTCACATACAGCGGATAGTTTATTGTATCCACACTTTTGCACTCAGTAGCTAAGTCAGTTCCCAAGTATAGAACTAAACACATAAATATGCTTGAATGTCCCTCACGCAAGTGTTAATAACAAAGTGTGCGGCCAGGTGTATTGTCTCACACTGTTGTACTCAAACAAGTGTGAATAACAAAATGTGTGGCCAGGTGTATTGTCTCATACTGCTTGTGTCCCTATGTGTCGCGGTCAGTTTCCAGCATCATAACAAGACCGTTATATTCTGCCTGAGTCAAGAGCCTTGACGACAGCTTGGCTGATTGGTCGGGGGGTGACTGTGCATGTGTATGCCAGATTAAAATTGTTTAAGACATTGTTCACCAGATATCACCCGCGCCCGCCCCTAAAGCGAGGCTCCGGCCTTATTTTGTGTACCATATATATATATATATATATATATATATATATATATATATATATATATATATATATATATCAACAAAAAGATTCATTCCATCACAGGCTGAAATGTATAATTTTTTCCCTTCAGTGCCATAGTCAAGGAGCCTCTTCTACAAGCCCAAAAGACACACTTTCAGGTTCATTAATAATAGATTTTTTAATATATATAAATGTGTATTTGCTGTGTTACATATGCTGTACTTATTATCTGCTAATATTCACACTATCAGACCAGATGATCACATTACATGTACTGTCCAGTCGGGGTCCAAAGTTAGCTCCCGCCCAAAATGAAGCAGCATCGACCCCGAACGAGTCAGAGTAAGTCAGTTCGGTGACTTATTCCTGTGATTCAGTTTCACCACAGGGAGCGAACTTTTGTCCCTGACTGTACTTTACGTACCACCAACTTGTTAGGTACTAACTTATACTGTCTGCTGCTTTAAACTTATGTTCCAAAAATACTCCTCTGACTGGAGCCTAAGTTATACTCGTATGTACAGAGACGTCAGGGTGATGTAGGACTGACCATAGATCTTCAAGGTGCAAATTGCTTCATAACTCACCAGGAATTTCAGTAAAAAAAAAAAAAGCAATACAAGCATTTAATTAGTTATTCATACCTCAGGTTGATATCTAGATTTATAAAAAAAAACTGTCACAAATGCATAGGATCTTAACTCCTTAACACTATCAAATGAGACACTGGTAAGCACCCTCAAGGTAAGTGCAATAATCCTACTTGTTAATATTATGTTATTGGTCTTATCTCATTGTCAAACTGAGGTGAGTAAACTCCTCCACCCAAGAAGGATGACACACACGTCTCATAAATTACATCAGAGCATCACCGAAAGTTTTTGGCCGAGGACCATTTGTACATCCTATTCTAGCTGCGTCATCTTCCCACAGTGGATTCAACCTTTACAACCTCCTCGATGGTTAGTACGACGTCAATGATAGATGGATTACGACTCAAACCTTACATAAGCATTTTTCACACCAAGGATGAATGACTTAAGTGTTGAGTCTCTCGGGTCTTATAGCTCACTAGTACTAAATATTTTCTTTAACCCAAGTTACTGATCAAGAGCAGAGTTGCTTTAGGAAGAATAAACAAGATGAAAGTTGTTAACAGTAGACGACCTTTCACCTCACCAACACCTCAAACACATCTCGCTTTGTCAGTAGTCAAGCACAATACTTATATCTCTGGTACGCCTGGATGTCGAGGTCGCCTTAACATGAAGTAAAATCCTGACGATACAACAACTCTGACTTACTCCTGACAGACACATTCTTGTTACTTCGAATAAAATCTCGCTTGAAAATGTACCACAACACCGAGATCTTTAATAACAATTGACAACTTCAGAATTGGTATCCCATCTTGACGCTCCATACATGTACATACTGATTAATCATAGTATGTATATCAACTAAATAAACATTACCTCAAGTCCTATACACACACTGCTGATTATTTTAATCATAGAATCAACAAAAATATCGCTACATTCAATTAATTAATATTAATCACAAGTTACTTTTCGATATATGAGAAATAAAGATATATATTGTTTTTAATCTGTAGTGGTGTTGATATATATGACTCCAGGGATATTTACTGTTGAATATTATTGAGAACAAGTTTTAGTTTAATTGAAATACTGTTTGTCTTAAAGCAGGAAAATGAGAGAAAGTTCAGGGAAAGGGAGAGAACATGTAGTGGAGTGAGAGGGTGACTAGACGGATGAAGGGAGGGGCAGGTGAACGGGTGGATGA
>NW_024715991.1:0-7591 GCF_018991925.1 Homarus americanus | reverse complement strand
GGCCACAGCTCACGTACGGTCGCTATCTGATCTTCTCGACCAGTGTAACAAGAAAGATCTTTACAAACACTATAATATGTAGTCAACGTGCAGTGACTCAGTAATAACTTATTGCTCCTTTGATTCAAGTGTTCGACAACAAGCCGAATATGTTCCCTCTGTTCCTTTGACTATCTTGTGTGTACGATCTTGTGGACTGGGGCGTGATCACGATCAATGGCTGTCCCACTCACTCACTCACTAGGTTTCCTGCCAACTCTTACCCATGAAATTAGATTAAATCTGCCCTGTCGTATCCTCTTTACCTATCCTATCCCCCCTTGTCTCTATTAACCTTAATATATCATCACTCTCTCTCCCCTACCCTCCTTCCCTGCTTCCTCTACCACTATCTCCACCTCCTCCTTCCTTCCCCTTCCACAATTATTATATCCTCATATCTATGTCTGTCATTCTCTTTATCTGTTCCTACTTCTTTCACTATATCTCTCTATCCCCTCAGCCTAAATCACAATGGCTACAAGAACGAGAGCTTGTGTTGGTAAAAGAGGAATTTTTGAACACCATGACAAATGTATATTTTTGATGACTTAGGGAGAACGTGTGGCGTGATTAGTGTAGAAGAGGAGATTGTCACACCCTTCTACCCAGTTTTGTTAGTCTCTTATGCCCCACCCTGCCAGTCCTCATACCCTACCCTTCTAGTTCCTCATACCCTACCCTGTTAGTCCCTCATACCCTACCCTGTTAATCCCTCATACCCTACTATTCCAGTCCCTCATATTCCACCCTACCAGATCCTCATACCTCACCCTTCCAGCCTGTCTTTGTGTCCCAACCAAATTAAGTTCTGTAAAAATCTACCTGATGTCTTTCGCCTTCCCTTACCATCATCTCCCAATTGGTTGTCTTGTAAATAGTAGATCGATGCCCTGGAGTCTCTGGTAGTTTCAATAAGTCTGGAGCCCAACTCATTAAGGAACTTCAGGGTGCTGTCATGCTGGGGAGGGAGGGAGAGGGAGCTGCATTATGCTGTCATGCAGGGGAGGGAGGGAGAGGGAGCTGCATTATGTTGTCATGCTGGGGAGGGAGGGAGAGGGAGCTGCATAATGTTGTCATGCTGGGGAGGGAGGGAGAGGGAGCTGCATTATACTGTCATGCTGAGGAGGAAGGGAGGGAGAGGGAGCTGCATTATGCTGTCATGCTGGGGAGGGAGGGGGAGGGAGAGGGAGCGTATTGGCGCCACAAGTGCTGGGGAGAGAGAGGGCTGCATTTGTTGGCCATGCTGGGGGAGGGAGGGAGAGGAACTGCATTATGCTGTCATGCTGGGGAGGGAGGGAGAGCGAGTTGCATAATGTTGTCATGCTGGGCAAGGAGGGAGAGGGAGCTGCATTATGCTGTCATGCTGGCGAGGGAGGGAGAGGGAGCTGCATTATGATGTCATGCTGGGAAGGGAGGGAGAGGAAGCTGCATTATGCTGTCATGCTCGGGAAGGAGGGAGAGGGAACTGCATTATGCTGTCAAGCTGGGGATGGAGGGAGAGGGAGCTGCATTATGCTGTCATGCTTGGGAGAGAGGGAGAGGGAGCTGCATTATGCTGTCATGCTGGGGAGGGAGGGAGAGGGAGCTGCATTATGCTGTCATGCTGGGGAGGGAGGGAGAGGGAGCTGCATTATGCTGTCATGCTGGGGAGGGAGGGAGGAGAGAAGGCATTATGCTGTCGTGCTGGGAAGGAGGGAGAGGAGCTGGCTATGTCATGCTGGGGGAGAGAGGGAGAGGGAGTTGCATTATGCTGTCATGCTGGGGAGGGATGGAGAGGATGCATTATGCTGGGTCATGCTGGGGAGGGAGGGAGAGGGAGCTGTATTATGCTCTCATGCTGGGGAGGGAGGGAGAGGGAGCTGCATTATGCTGTCATGCTGGAGAGGGAGGGAGAGGGAGCTGCATTATGCTGTCATGCAGGGGAGGGAGGGAGAGGGAGCTGCATTATGCTATCATGTTGGGGAGGGAGGGAGAGGGAGCTGCATTATGCTGTCGCAGGAAGGAGAGAGAGGGAACTGCATTATGTCATGCTGGGGAGGGAGAGGAGCTGTATTATGCTGCCGCGTGCTGGGGAGGAGGAGGGAGAGGGAGCTGCATTGGTGCCTCAGCAAAGGGTGAGAGGGAGCTGCATTATGCTGTCATGCTGGGGAGGGAGGGAGAGGGAGCTGCATTATGTTGACATGCTGGGGAGGGAGGGAGAGGGAGCTGCATAATGTTGTCATTCTGGGTAGGGAGTGAGAGGGAGCTGCATTATCCTGTCATGCTGGGGAGAGAGGGAGAGGGAGTTGCATTATGTTGTAATGCTGGGGAGGGAGGTAGAGGGAGCTGCATTATGCTGTCATGTCGGGGAGGGAGGGAGAGGAGGTCGCATTATGCTGCATGCTGCATTAATATGATGCAGCATAACTCCAGCAGTCTCACTACAGCTTTGTATGTTTACTGTATGTTTACAGTCAAATGAAAACCTGAGAGACTACACAATATAAGTCCTTTCATTATCATTGTCACGGACACGGACACAAGAATTCAATGGATCTAAGTAACGAAAATAAGGAATAATTTAAGTTGTTGTCAAAGACTTTCATATGATTATTGTTTATAACTGAAGGTCTTGGAACTATTTTATCACAACAAAGAAATATCATGCAGTAAAACATGGACAGTGACGAAGTACAATAAAGAACAAACACAAACTGTGACATGGAGAACATCCAAGATACAGGAAGACAAACAATAGTAAAATGACAAGGACAGTCATGAGGACACTGAAGGTGAAACTAACAAAAGATACCTGGAGGAGTTGTTATAAATATTGATTTATGTTTTTAACTTTTTGTACTTTTTGAAGATTTTGTTTTCTCCATAATACAAAAATATCGGTTAATATTCGTTTTTATTCCAATAGGTATTTGGCATTTTTTTACCATTATCACTAGGATTATTTTCAGGTTAGGTCAGGTGAGGTCAGGTAAGGTAGGTTAAAGAATACCAAAATACAAAAAAAAAAAAAATATCTATCAATTGGGGAAATTGGGATGAAAAATTTTTTTTACCCAATTTTCTCCAAGAGGTGTAAGATGATCTTGCAGCTTCATACAAATTCACTAAACAACAATAATAATCCAAGAGTTAGTAAGGCATCACCTGGTCATGTTAAGCCCACCTGGTGAAGATGAACATGTTGGTAATGTTTGTATCGTGACTGAACCACCTCACACGGCAGCCCTGAGGCTTTAGGCCACTGACTTAAGGGCTTACATTATACAAAATAACGCTCTGTAATGGCCGATGATGCTGTTTTGGTTGTCTAATTGTAGTTTCCAACACGGTAATTACAGCAGGTATCTTTTTATTATCCTGCCATTAAAATAATTAAGTGAATTTATAGACTTACGTAACATCATGAAAGTATAAACCGATGAATTAAAATTAAATAATTATCTTATAAAACAACTAATCTATTTAATTTTCCTTTGAGAGTTAAAGGGATAAAATACACACTAACTGGATTCTAACTAACCTGGTGTGACTCCTCTCCGCCCCACCCAACACATAATCATCCACTCCAGGTAACCTTACACCGCCTAATGGAGCCAAACCTAATAGAATCACACCGAACTTATCCAAATAAACTTTTCAGTGGGTAACCTTGACTCTACCACACCTTGGCTTTAGACGCTAGTATAAGTCTGGCTGGAGGGACCGTAGTCATTATAAGGGAAGCTTTTTAATAATAGCCATTACCTGCCTCCTGTTAACACTAATGAAATGTTCCTAAAATTAAACAAACTACAATTAAATCCAAATCCTTTTGAATATTTACATAATTTACTGGAGTGTTTCATTATGTTAGTGTGGGGGGCGTTTGTTGTGGCCGGGACTCCTCTTCAGATAATATAAATACAGATAATGTTGTTTTAATAAGTAATCTCTTAATGAAAATGTAGAGAAAATTGGTCAACAAATCTTAACAGTTATCCTGATTTCTTAAAGAACAATAGAGGAATAAGAAGAGGAGGAGGAGGGAAAGAAAAGAAAGCATAAAGAAAACAATATAACAAAGATGAACAATAGAGAAAAAATGAAGAGTAAGATGAAAGAAACTTAGACTGATCAAAAAGACGTATAACAATCTGATTAAAACTAATCACTATATTAGATCAGATCAGATCAGATCAAGGTTAGGTTAGTTTTGGTTAGATAAGGTCAGGTTAGGCTAGGCTAGGCTAGGCTAGGCTAGGCTAGACTTGTTTTACACAAGGTTAGGTTAGGTTAGGTTAGGTCAGGTTAGACTAGGCTAGCCTAGGCCAAGGTGGGTGGAGCTTTGCTGACGTCAGGAATTATGACCTCACAAGACAAGTGTTACCTTCACTGACACTTGTTTCATCAAAAGATTAAACACGTAGACGTTTACAGTCATCCATAGACTCACATTTATGGTACAACAGTTGCAGAAGTGCATGCAACACACCTGGTTCCACATTGAGCTGAGAATCCAACGATGCAGTGTACTGATAGATGGGAAACGAAATTGACTTCTATCAGGCAAGTAGTGATAAGCTTTCGGGCTTAAGCTGCGAAAGGTCAGTACTCGACTGATATCCTCCTCAGACCAGTATATTACAGGGACACCAGTTGAGAACAAAATCACTTGGGAAGAGAAAAAAACTACTAAAAACATCATTAGTCGCAGCAGTAGCCTTGATAAAAGTATTTTCTCTTTGGTCTTGCAAATAAATCCTCTCCTTCTCCCATCCTTTTTTTTTCTCAGTGAGAGGAACATCTCTCTCCCTCCTTACATCATCCAGTTCACGTTGTAAATCCACAGTGATCAGAACTGGTCTCTCTTCCTCTGACTTGTCTGCTACTATTAATGTTCCTATGTCCAATAGGGCACAGAGAGAGAGAGAGAGAGAGAGAGAGAGAGAGAATTGTAACTATGTACAATTGCCTACAGGATAACCTTTCCTCCCTGTTGTGCTCATTATATAAATAATGTAGACATTAGGTGAGGTTCTTAGATTAGACTTTTTGTGCAAGAGATAGGAAACGTAGGACTTAGGTGTGTTCTCCTGTGGCTGGGATAGGGCATAAGAACATAAGAACATAAGAATGGAGGAAACTGCAGCGGGCCTATTGGCCCATACTGGGCAGTCCCGTTTACACCCAACCCCTATTGCTCATATGAGCATCCAACCCATGTTTGAAGCAATTCAGCGTATTCGAGTTAATGATGATATTTGGTAACTTGTTCCATTCATCCACTACTCTGTTTCCAAACCAGTGTTTACCTATTTCACGCCCAAATCTAAATTTGTCTAATTTAAAACCATTGTTACGAGTTCGCTCCTGGTTGGATAATTTGAGTACCTTTGTAATGTCCCCTTTGTTTAGCCCTGTCTTCCACTTATACACCTCTATCAGGTCGCCCCTCGCTCTACGTCTCTCGAGGGAGTGCAAATTAAGATGCTTTAACCTGTCTCTTTACTCAAGGTTCCTAATGCCCGGGATTAGCTCTGTCATTTCTCTGCGTAATCCAGGTGTGGTCTCACAAGAGCAGATATGTTTTAGGATGACCTCGAAGTTCTAAATCTCAACACCTTTGTAAAGGAACCCAAGCATTTTATTAGCCTTTGTTACTTACAAAACACATTATTACTTGGCTTAAGGTTCCATTTATCATTACTCCTAAATCTCTCTCGCAGTTGATTTTCTCTATGCATCGTTGTTCATCTGGTATCTGGTTTCCCTGTTTACATCTCCTATACTGAGTACTTTATATTTGTCCACGTTGAATTTCATCTGCCATTTTTCAGACCATTCGAAAAATTTGTTTAGATCTTCCTGTAGTTTTGCTGAGTCCTCGTCAGATTAAATAACACATCCTATTTTAGTGTCATCAGCAAATTTACTTATGTTGCTGTCTATGCCGATATCTATGTCGTTTATGTATATAATAAATAATAATGGTCCAAGTACTGAGCCTTGGGGAACTCCACTTGTGACGTTGCTCCAGTGGGACTTAGTGCCGTTAATGCTCACTTGCTGTTTCCTGTCCTGTAACCACGCCCTAATCCATTTAAGGATGTCACCTTTGGATGCCATGGTTTGCCTCTAATTAGTCTTTCGGGACTCTTGTCGAATAGCTTTACAGTCGAGATATACCACATCATAATTGTGCCTCGTCCACTGATTCGAAACCGATGAAAAGAATAAGCACAGATTAAGAAGAAGAATGTCCGCCAGAAGCCATGCTAAAACCGCTGATCAATCGTGCTTTCCAGGTGATTTCTTGAATAGAGTTTGAAACATTGCTTCCCAGCACTTGCCTACTATTAGTTAGACTGATTAAGTGTAGTTAGAGGATAGTGATCTATCCTCTCTTCTGGAAAATCGGTATTACATTCACATCCTCCAGAGACTTGGGTACTACATCTGTTTTTACAGGTACAGCAGCCAGCTTGTTGGATGTGTCAAGCTCTTCCTTATATTCCTTTAATACTCTGGCAAATATCTCATCGGGACCAGGTGACTTATTAGGCTTTAGTTTGTCTATTTGCTTACTAACATCGTTACTAGTCACTACTATCTCACTTAATTTGTTTTCTTCACTATCTCTGAATAGAGTCGGTGCCTCGGGTATCATGTTTAGATTTTCGGTGGTGAAAACTGTTGAAAATATTTATTCAAATTATTGCTCATTTCTCCGTCGTTATCAGTGAGCTCGCCGGAGTCTGACCGTATTGGTCCAATCTTTTCTCGTGTTTTAGTTTGATACATTTGGTAGAATCCTTTGGGGTTTGTCTTCGCCTCCCTTGCTATCCTTACCTCATTATTCCTCTTTGCTTTCCTTATCTCGGTTTTAACTCTACTCGCCACGATTTATCCTTCTACCTATAGCCTTCCTTTGGCCAATAATGTTCTTTAAATAATTATTTATCCATTTAGGGTCATTGTTGTCTGATCTGAGTTTTTTGTATGGTATGTTCTGCCTTTGTGCATTAAGTAACTCACTATTTAAATTATCGTGGAACTCGGCAATCTCAGATCTCGTTATCAGGTCGGTGTCATCTGTCAGGTTCACGGCCAAGCGCGACACCCCCTCTCTCAGCTGCCTCTTTAAACTGTCAAAGTTTGCCCTTCTGAAATCTGCTACTTTAGTGGAATTTTCCTTACGTCTGCCCTGAAAATCTAACTGGAATCGAATTTCTTTGTGATCGCTGTTTGCAAGTTCGTTCCCTACCTCGACATTGCTAATGAGGTTTTCTCTGTTCGTCAGAACTAAATCCAGTATATTATTACCCCGTGTGGGTTCGGTTATATGTTGACTTAGGAAACAGTCCTGGATCGTCTCGAGAAAATCCTCTGATTCTGAGTTACCCGTAAGGACAGTCCAATCTATTTGGCCAAGGTTAAAGTCGCCTACTATACAGACTTTGTTGTGTATGGAAGCCCTGCGCATTTCATCCCAGATAAGTCGCTCATTGACGCTATCAAGATTGGGGGTTCTATATATTACCCCTGTGATTAATTTTTCCCGACCGTCGCT
>NW_024715990.1:0-13283 GCF_018991925.1 Homarus americanus | reverse complement strand
CACCTAAATCACCCAGCAGGCGCTTTGTGACACCCAACAAGTGACCTTTTAGTGGGGGCAGTTTTCTCGCCAGATCTAGACCAGTGGGCAGTGTTAACCCCCAAAGGTCACCGAGGCAGGAGTGACCTTTGGGAAGTTTTTGGATTATAAATAGTGTTGTAGGAGGTGGTGGTGGAGGTGGTAGGTTAGTGAAGTCCTTGGTGGTGGTGGTTTGTTGAAGAGGGTCTGTTTTTTTATTGTTTTTATGTTTGTTTGATTGTTTTTATATATGTTTGTTTGTTTTATTGTTTGTTTGTATGTTTTATTGTTTGTTTTTGTTTTATTCTTCGTTTGACCGTTTTATTGTTTGTTTGATTGTTTGTTTGTTTTATTGTTTGTTGGTATGTTTGTTTGTTTTATTGTTTTTGTTTGTTTTATTGTTTGTTTTTTAGAATGATGTTTTTTGTGGTGTCATTATTGTTTGTGTTGTGTTGTTGCTTGCTTGTTTGTTTGTGATGTGTTGTTTGTTTGTAGTTGGTGTGTGTGTGAGAGAGAGAGAGAGAGAGAGAGAGAGAGAGAGAGCGAGAGAGAGAGAGAGAGAGAGTATCAACACAATTTCCATACCATATATTTACCAACAACTTTGTCATAACGTAACAGTGAGCCAGGGACTCTCTCTCTCTCTCTCTCTCTCTCTCTCTCTCTCTCTCTCTCTCTTTCTCATGATAAAAAAATGATCGACTTGTACCTGTGGTTCTTGTTTGTGGTTTAATTGTTAATTTAATACAACTTTTTATCTTATTTCTACTGTTGTTCCAGCCACATGTATTGTTAATAATAATAATAATAATAATAATAATAATAATAATAATAATAAAAATAATAATACGGTAATAATAATAATAAAAATAATGATGATAATAATAATAATTGAGACGATAATTATTAAAATATGGAGGCAGGAGGAGGAAGAGGGAAGGAATGATGATAGTTGAGAAGATGACAATAGTAGTGATAATGCTGGTTGTGGTAGTGATGGTAATATTATACACGTAACAATAATGGTTGCCCTTCGTGTACGAGGATGGCAGGCTCTAGAGCAACCTAGGCGTGAATTTGTTTAAGGTGTTAGAATCTGTCGCCAACACCACAACCACACCCTAAGTTAACGAGTTGTATAACCCAGTTTCAATGAATAGTCCGAGAAGACCGGACAACTCGGCAACTGCACTGGCTAACCATTATTCCAGAATAAGATCTGCAAATCGATTAACATCCAGGTTCCCATTTACTGGTAAATAGAAAGCCAAATGACGTAAAAAAAAAATGCTCATAGTTTCACTCCGTCCGGGAATCGAACAGGGGTCCACTCGCTTGCAAGGCGAGTATGCTGACTATTACAGCACAGGTTGCCAAAATCACGTTTAGTATAAAAAAATTTTTTTTTTTTTCGTGCTGGTCAAGCCCCGACCAGAGGTTAGCTAGACCCCCGGACAACTCTTTCGGAGCTTGACCAGCACGTGGTATTGGTAATATTATCTCGACTTGATTATATGTTACAAATTCACTTGTGAGTTTTTCAATGTTTTGTTTTGTATAATATTTACTTATTCTAAGCTAAATGTTAACAAATAAATGACTTAAATAATACGAAAACAAACAAATAAAAGCGGAACTCCACCTAATATATACTGTATGTTACACTAAATAGGGATAATTGGCCATTAGTGATAACTTCTATGTATTTGTCTTTTCTAGAAGCCTTTGACTGGCCATAAACGATCATGTAGATCATAAATATACATATAAATGAATACCTTCATGCATAATGTAACCTGACCAGACCTAACCTAACTTAACCTAATCTAGCCTAACCTAACCTAACGTAACCTAACGTAATCTAGCCTTCTTCTTGTTCTTGTTCTTGTTCTTCTTGTTCTTGTTCTCTTTCTTCTTGTTCTTGTTCTATTTCTCCTCCTCCTCCTCCTCCTCCTCCTCCTCCTCCTCTGCATTATACCATCATCAACTAAATTAAAATTCAAACGCCTTAACCTTACACACTGTGACCCTGGGTTGGAGAGGGGGGGGATGGGGGAGGGCGGGGGAAGACTCACCTAAATCACCCAGCAGGCGCTTTGTGACACCCAACAAGTGACCTTTGGGTGGGGGCAGTTTTCTCGCCAAATCTAGACCAGTGGGCAGTGTTAACCCCCAAAGGTCACCGAGGCAGGAGTGACCTTTGGGAAGTTTTTGGATTATAAATAGAGTTGTAGGAGGTGGAGGTGGAGGTGGTAGGTTAGTGAAGTCCTTGGTGGTGGTGGTTTGTTGAAGAGGGTCTGTTTTTTTTATTGTTTTTATGTTTGTTTGATTGTTTTTATGTGTTTGTTTGTTTTATTGTTTGTTTGTATGTTTTATTGTTTGTTTGTTTTGTTTTATTCATCGTTTGACCGTTTTATTGTTTGTTTGATTGTTTGTTTGTTTTATTGTTTGTTGGTATGTTTGTTTGTTTTATTGTTTTTGTTTGTTTTATTGTTTGTTTTTTAGAATGATGTTTTGTGGTGTCATTATTGTTTTGTTTTGTGGGTTGTGTGAGAGAGAGAAGAGAGAGAGAGCATCAGCAATTTCATACTATATATTTACCAAATAACTTTGTCATAACGTAACAGTGAGCCAGGACTCTCTCTCATGATAAAAAACTGATCGACTTGTACCTGTGGTTCTTGTTTGTGGTTTCATTGTTAATTTAATACAACTTTTTATCTTATTTCTAATTTCTACTGTTGTTCCAGCCACATGTTGTATTGTTAATAATAATAATAATAATAATAATAATAATAATAATAATAATAATAATAATACGGTAATAATAATTATAAAAATATTGATGATAATAATAATAATTGAGATGATAATTATTAAAATATGGAGGCAGGAGGAGGAAGAGGGATGGAATGATGATAGTTGAGAAGATGACAATAGTAGTGATAATGCTGGTTGTGGTAGTGATGGTAATATTATACACGTAACAATAATGGTTGCCCTTCGTGTACGAGGATGGCAGGCTCTAGAGCAACCTAGGCGTGAATTTGTTTAAGGTGTTAGAATCTGTCGCCAACACCACAACCACACCCTAAGTTAACGAGTTGTATGTCCCAGTTTCATTGAATAGTCCGAGAAGACCGGACAACTCGGCAACTGCACTGGCTAACCATTATTCCAGAATAAGATCCGCAAATCGATAAACATCCAGGTTCCCATTTACTGGTAAATAGAAAGCTAAATGACGTAAAAAAAAATGCTCATAGTTTCACTCTGTCCGGGAATCGAACAGGGGTCCACTCGTTTGCAAGGCGAGCATGCTGACTATTACACCACAGGTTGCCAAAATCTCGTTTAGTAAAAAATTTTTTTTTTTCCGTGCTGGTCAAGCCCCGACCAGAGGTTAGCTAGACCCCCGGACAACTCTTTCGGAGCTTGACCAGCACGTGGTATTGGTAATATTATCTCGACTTGATTATATGTTACAAATTCACTTGTGAGTTTTTCAATGTTTTGTTTTGTATAATATTTACTTATTCTAAGCTAAATGTTAACAAATAAATGACTTAAATAATACGAAAACAAACAAATAAAAGCGGAACTCCATCTAATATATACTGTATGTTACACTAAATAGGGATAATTGGCCATTAGTGATAAGTTCTATGTATTAATCTTTTCTAGAAGCCTTTGACTGGCCATAAACGATCCTGTAGATCATAAATATACATATGAATGAATACCTTCATGCATAATGTAACCTGACCAGACCTAACCTAACTTAACCTAATCTAGCCTAACCTAACCTAACGTAACCTAACGTAATCTAGCCTTCTTGTTCTTGTTCTTGTTCTTCTTGTTCTTGTTCTTGTTCTCCTCCTCCTCCTCCTCCTCCTCCTCCTCCTCCTCCTCTGCATTATATCATCATCAACTAAATTAAAATTCAAACGCCTAAACCTTACACACTGTGACCCTGGGTTGGAGAGGGGGGATGGGGGAGGGCGGTGGAAGACTCACCTAAATCACCCAGCAGGCGCTTTGTGACACCCAACAAGTGACCTTTGGGTGGGGGCAGTTTTCTCGCCAGATCTAGACCAGTGGGCAGTGTTAACCCCCAAAGGTCACCGAGGCAGGAGTGACCTTTGGGAAGTTTTGTGATTATAAATAGTGTTGTAGGAGGTGGAGGTGGAGGTGGTAGGTTAGTGAAGTCCTTGGTGGTGGTGGTTTGTTGAAGAGGGTCTGTTTTTTTATTGTTTTTATGTTTGTTTGATTGTTTTTATGTATGTTTGTTTGTTTTATTGTTTGTTTGTTTATTGTTTGTTTGTATGTTTTATTGTTTGTTTGTTTTGTTTTATTCTTCGTTTGACCGTTTTATTGCTTGTTTGATTGTTTGTTTGTTTTATTGTTTGTTGGTATGTTTGTTTGTTTTATTGTTTTTGCTTGTTTTATTGTTTTTTAGAATGATGTTTTTTGTGGTGTCATTATTGTTTGTGTTGTGTTGTTGCTTGCTTGTTTGTTTGTGATGTGTTGTTTGTTTCTGGTTGGTGTGAGAGAGAGAGAGAGAGACACAGAGAGAGAGAGAGAGAGAGAGAGAGGAGAGAGAGAGAGAGAGAGAGAGAGAGAGAGGAGAGAGAGAGAGTATCAACACACTTCTCTATACCATATATTTACCAACAACTTTGTCATAACGTAACAGTGAGCCAGGGACTCTCTCTCATGATAAAAAACTGATCGACTTGTACCTGTGGTTCTTGTTTGTGTTTTAATTGTTAATTTAATACAACTTTTTATCTTATTTCTAATTTCTACTGTTGTTCCAGCCACATGTTGTATTGTTAATAATAATAATAATAATAATAATTATACGGTAATAATAATAAAAATAATGATGATAATAATAATAATTGAGACGATAATTATTAAAATATGGAGGCAGGAGGAGGAAGAGGGAAGGAATGATGATAGTTGAGAAGATGACAATAGTAGTGATAATGCTGGTTGTGGTAGTGATGGTAATATTACGCACGTAACAATAATGGTTGCCCTTTGTGTACGAGGTTGGCCGGCTCTAGAGCAACCTAGGCGTGAATTTGTTTAAGGTGTTAGAATCTGTCGCCAACACCACAACCACACCTTAAGTTAACGAGTTGTATGTCCCAGTTTCAATGAATAGTCCGAGAAGACCGGACAACTCGGCAACTGCACTGGCTAACCATTATTCCAGAATAAGATCCGCAAATCGATTAACATCCAGGTTCCCATTTACTGGTAAATAGAAAGCTAAATGACGTAAAAAAAAATGCTCATAGTTTCACTCTGTCCGGGAATCGAACAGGGGTCCACTCGTTTGCAAGGCGAGCATGCTGACTATTACACCACAGGTTGCCAAAATCTCGTTTAGTAAAAAAATTTTTTTTTTTTTCGTGCTGGTCAAGCCCCGACCAGAGGTTAGCTAGACCCCCGGACAACTCTTTCGGAGCTTGACCAGCACGTGGTATTGGTAATATTATCTCGACTTGATTATATGTTACAAATTCACTTGTGAGTTTTTCAATGTTTTGTTTTGTATAATATTTACTTATTCTAAGCTAAATGTTAACAAATAAATGACTTAAATAATACGAAAACAAACAAATAAAAGCGGAACTCCACCTAATATATACTGTATGTTACACTAAATAGGGATAATTGGCCATTAGTGATAACTTCTATGTATTTATCTTTTCTGGAAGCTTTTGACTGGCCATAAACGGTCCTGTAGATCATAAATATACATATAAATGAATACCTTCATGCATGATGATAAAATGAGAAATAATCGTGATAGTTATAATTATTATCATTAAATTATTTCTAATAATTATTATCATTTCAATAATAAATTATTATTTAATATTAATAATAATAATAATGATAATAGTAATATTTATTATTATTATTATTATGATTATTATTATGATTATTATTATTATTATTATTATTATTATTATTATTATTATTATTATTATTATTATTATTGTTGAAAGCTTCGTCAGGTGTGATAGTGTACCTGGTATTGTCGTGTTGTTGTGCTCACACTTGTAACACTTGCAACACTCAGATAAGCTTGCTACCATCGTCCCGGGAAACACTGTGCTCACTCACTTACTGGCTCGAAGGTCACAGGTTAAGGTCAGCTCAAAGGCAATACTTCTCCTTCAAGGTTATGGTGCGTGCTAGACTGGCTGGCTGGCTGGGTGGCTCTCTGGCTAGTTGGATGGCTAGCTGGCTGACTGGCTAGTTGGATTGCTAGCTGGCTGACTGGCTGGCTCGCTCTCTCTGAATATTGTAATTTTCCCCAACGCCAAAAAAATATCACAATCCGGGCTATATCCGCCCAACTTATTTTTTTCCTGAGTCTCCCCCACGCCCGCGTCTTTGGGCGAGAGGGCCGTAACTCTCCGTGAACTGCGCCAATCTTAAAATCCAATATGGTCGCTGTGGCGGCCATATTGGAAGGCTACAAGCCCGTATTTCCCCCAGCCCAAAGAAACACAAAAAACAATCGGGTGTATGGAATGTATCAAGACCTTGTAGGATGAGTGTTTTTGTGTGTCCGTATGTGAGAGAGAGAGAGAGAGAGAGAGAGAGAGAGAGAGAGAGAAAGAGAGTGCCATTGAGATAGCATTTGGCAACTGTTTGGCAGCAATACAAAATTCCCATCACATGACCTTCCTGTCGGCTATCTTGAATATCCTCCTTGACAGCCATCTTGAATATCCCACCTGCCGCCCATTTTGAATATCTACAAGGTCTTCTTTCCTTCAACAAGTAACTAGTGCTGATATACTATTTTTTTTCTTTGAGCTCAGGATTCAGAAAGGGTCGTATGACTCTTCTATCGGCCATCTTAAGAAAAAAAATATCTACTTAGTTTATCTTTCACGTCCTTGGGGAAATAAGTAGTCCAGATTTGATGTTTTCTTTCTGAGTTAAATATCTGATAACCATTTTGTGCCGATCAGAAACTCACTTCAAGTCCTTCTTGCCGGTCATCTTGAATATCCATACCTGCCGGCCATCTTGGAAATCTACCCCCCCCCCTCCTGCCACTGCTATATAGAATATTAACTAGACTCGATATGAAATGTTTTTGTTAAGTACAAGACGAATACATTTAATAACCATTTAGCACCGGTCCGAAAGGCCATTGTATGTCCTCTTGCCGGCCATCTTGAATATCTATGAATCCATATTTTTCTCCTACGGGTTCATGGAATGTGACCACAGTTGGCAGGCGGGTTCTCTGCTGCTCCAGGGCCGGAGATATCGACTGTCTGGGTCTCACGCCATAAACGTGCATTTCACACCTACCTGGTGTTATCTTATTGTGGCCCAGAGACAGATGAGTGAGAGATGCTCTGTCTGTCTGATGGACCTGTGTCTGTGTGTGTGTGTGTGTGATTTATATACTAGATCAGTATTTTCCTCCATTTACCGGTTATATCATCCCTCTCCCCTCATGTCACTCCCTCTCCATATCCCTCTCCTCTCATCCCTCCACCCCCCCTCTGGTTCACCCGTGTATCCCTCTTCTCTGATCACACTCCCTGGTTGTGCTGTTTGAACAATCTTGATTAAATTTGGATTATTTTTCGTTGGTGAAAATCTCTCTTGGTGTTTGTACCAATTGGAGGTCAAACGAATTCCAACCTGATCTCATTTAACCTAACTTGACCTAACCGGACCTGACTTGACCTGGCCTACTCTAACCTGATGATGACGTCACAACAGCTGGTGGTGACGTCACAACCGTTGTTGATGGCGTCACAGCCGTTGATGATGACGTCACAGAACAAATTCTTAAAATATAAAACCTGAGCGAGAAGAACCACTAAATTATTGCAGTAAGCTATGGTAATATTTTTTTAACATGGTTAAGTAAAGTACTTGGAACAGGTATAAGTGGACAAGTGACTAGATACTTGGAACACATGAAGATTAAACACCCCAGCCTCACATATATCTTTAAATAAGCCAACGTTACCTGGGGAGGGGGGTCGATTAGCTAAGAGTAGGGAAGGATAAGTTAGAATAGTGTAGGTTTTGTTAAGGTTAGAGTTAGTTAGGCTAAGCTAGTTTATATTAGGTTAGGTTATGTTAGGCTATAATTAGGTTAGATTATGTTAGTTTAGAGTTAGGTTAGATTAGATTACAGTAGGTTTGGTTAGATTGAATTATCTTTAGGTTGTGTAATCTTCAGGTGAAATAAATTAGCACATCTGACCACCACGTGATCCGAGTCCTGTAATATTTATTTTCCAAAGTTCAGTTACAACGTGAATCGAGGAAGTGTGGCTTCCGGGTGTGTTATTTTATGCAGGGTCGAGAATTAGCATAAATACTTGAGATAACGAGAGATAATATTAACGTAGACAATAGTGATGTTTTATGAGCCTTTGGTGTTGATGCTGGCGAGAGGTTGTGTAGTATTGTGTATTGTGAGTGAGAGAGGTTGTGTAGGTGTGTGTATGAGAGAGAGAGGTAAAACAGATCGATAGATAGAGAGAGAGAAAATGAGAATAGAGCGAGAGACAGAGAAAGTAAACAAAAAAATATTAATAGAGAAAACACAAGAACAGAGAGAGAGAGAGAGATAGAGAGAGAGAGAGAGAGATAGAGACGTACAAGCACCTCTCACTGTTCCACGTTAAGCCTTCCTTTTCATCCTCTCACTCGTTATCTTCTCTCTATATTTCTCTTGGTCATCGCTCCCCCCCTTCTCCCTTGATTCTCCTTCTCTACCCTCACTTCCCATCTCTTTCTCCTCTCCCCTTCCTCTCCACCCATCCACCAATCTTTCCTACCTTCCCTTCCCTCCTGTTTGCCTCCAACTCACCTCTCTTCTCCCCTCCTTCTCCTTCCCGTTATTTCTTCCTCCACCCTTCCATCTCCTCTTTCTCTCCACCTCCCTTGCACACATCATCCCGTCGGGCAGTATAAACACACAAATATTTACATTCTGGCTCTGGAATATTTAGGGAAACTCCGTATTATGTAAACATGGATGAGAATGTGTAGAATGTGTAGAAATGTATTGGAATGTTTAGAAATGTGTTGGAATGTTTAGAAATGTGTTGGAATGTTTAGAAATGTGTTGGAATGTTTAGAAATGTGTTGGAATGTTGAGAAATGTGTTGTAATATTGAGAAATGTGGTTGGATGCTTAGAAATGTGTTGGAATGTTTAGAAATGTGTTAGAATGTCTATAAATGGGTTAAAATGTGTACAGACATGTTCGAACGTGTAGAAATATATCAGAACGCGTAGACACATACCAAAATGCGTCCAGTGACGGAAGTATCGAAAATATAAATCCCTTCAATAATCCTACATCACTTTTTTACAAATTTTTTCGTAACGATACTTTGGCTGAAATTAAAAGAGAGGGAAAAGACCTATTTACATAATGTTTACCTGTAAAAAAATATACTGTACCTGTAATTACGTAACAACTGTATTTTTTCTGTAAGTTATGTCGTTCGTTTTTTATTTAACCCTACGGTGTTTTTTTGTGTGATGTGTAATTTTTATTGTAATTTACTTTTTTTCTTGTGAGATATTGAGTTAAATTACTATTTATTTTTTTCAGTGTCGTAATTTATTTATATTTTTTTTATATTGTTCAATTTTTATTTAAGCGAAGCACAGAAGAGGTTTAATCCTTTGGTGTTTATTTCCCAAGTTATAAAATTTATCTTATATTTGGATGTATTTTATATTTTAATGGAATATTTAATTTATTTTTTTACTGATTTTAAAACATAAATGGGTTTTTAATTTGCCATCAACCACAGTTATATATTATTTTTTATTTTTTGAGTTAATGAAAATATTTAGATTTTTAATTGTTTTACATTTCTAACTTTTTTATATTTTTTGTTTTATAATTTTAATTGTTTTTATTTTTAACTGTTTTTGATTTTTAATTGCTGTAGATTTTTTATTTTTTATTTTATTTTAATTGTTTTATATTTTTAACTTTTTTTATTTTAATTGTTTTATATTTTTAACTTTTTTTATTTTAATTGTTTTATATTGTTAACGAGTTTTTATGCAGAGTTTAAACACACACACGTTTTAAATTGTGATGATTTTTGTTTTTATCTCAAAGTTTAAATTGAAAAGTTGTGTGGCTGTAACTTTATTTTTTTACTCTTCTTTATTCTATTCTTTATACTCCAGCCCACAAGTTTTTTTTTTCACCTTTTGACTAATTTATTGAGTTGTGATGTTACTCCTCCCTGGATGTGTGTTTTATTTATTTTATTTTAATTGCTTTTTTTAGTTCTCTGGTTGAATGTTTTTAATAGTTTGCTGATTTATTGATTTTTTTAATATTTAGTTTTATTTGTTTCAAGAATTTTTTTTCATTTTTTCGTTGTACAGTTTTTGTTGTGTTTTTCGTATTTTATTATTTTTAATTTTATTGGATTGTATTCTGTCACATTGAGTTTTTTCTTATAACCAATTGCTGTTTTTTTTTCATCAAAATTTAAATTGGTATTTTGTCAGTTTTTAATACATATTTTTATTTATGTATTGTTTTAATTTTTTTTGTGGCTGATATTTATATTCATGTCAGTATTTTATTATTTTGATTTTATTTATTATTTAAGGATTATTTATAAAAAGCTTCAAAAATTAATTAAACTTTGATGAAACTATTTCTAATGTTATTTTTATTCTTATTTCATTTCAGTTCATACTTAACCTTAGTTTTTAATCCCAATGATAGATTTTTCTTGCAAAGTTTTAATTGCAGTGTCATGTTGCATTACTCTATTGTGTTCCAATATACAAGTTAATGGTGATAACTAAATAAAAGTTTGTTTGTTTTTGCATCGAAGAAATTATGTATATTTTTAAAAAAGTAGTTATACTTTTTTTTATTGTTTAATGTTTAAGGAAAATGAGTTGAACTGAATATAAGGAAGATGAGGAAGGGAAAATAAAAGAGACGGAAAAGGAAAAAAGGAAGAAGTGTAAGAATAAAATACGTAAGTAGGAAAACATTGAAGAATGGGAAGTAAAAATACGATGGAAGGTAAATAAGAGGGGGAAAAAATATAGGAATGAAAGAGATGGGAAGGGAACTTTAGAAGAAGAGGAAGGCAAGATAAGACACGAGGAAATTGGGAGATGATGAGAATGTAATTAGGAAAGATTTGAGACGGAAGAAGAATGAAAGTAAACTGTAGAGAAAAATGAAAGGAGAAATACAATAAGAAAAATAAGAAATATTATTAGAAAAGAAAAACGATAAAGTTATGTAACAGGAAAATAAGATAAGTAATAATAGGAAAGAATAACATGAAGAAAGAAATAGTTAAAATAAAAAAATAATGTATAATAAAGATGGAGAATAGATGAAAATAAATGAATATAAGAAGAAAATCCGATATTAAAAATGAACAGTTGAAGAAATTATTGAAACGAAGAATTTTCTCACCACAATTCTCGTCACTTAGATAATTTTAATGTTATTACTAAATTATTTGTGTGTGTGTGTGTGTGTGAGTGAGTGAGAGAGAGAGAGAGAGAGAGAGAGAGAGAGAGAGAGAGAGAGAGAGAGAGAGAGAGAGAGAGAGAGAGAGTTCATATTGACATTGTAAAATAAAATAATAATAATAATAATAATAATAATAATAATAATAATAACTTAAATTCAAAGATACGCGTATATACACCGGAATGTAAAATATATACCTTCATTCATACACATAAACACACATACATACATACATACATACATACATACATACATACATAACCACCCCACACCAATAAATAGTTATCTTTTATCATTATTATTACTTTATTCAGCGCTATCCAAACTTTATATTTAACCTTTTAAGTTTATTGTAACACAGAATCAAGTGTCGTTTGTGGCTACATAAAGGAAACTTGACCATTTTTACCTTGATTGTTAAGTTAGTCGTGTTTTTGTCCGGGTTAGTGTTTGTCCGTGATTATTGCCGGCGTCCGTTTTTTGTGGGTTAAATAGCCGGAGTGACGTCACTAGCTGCCGGCATAATGGAAGGTCGATAATTGCTGCTGTTGGGATGATGATGATGATGATGATGACGATGATGATGATGGAGAGGATGATGATGATGCTGATGATGGTGATGATGGAGAGGATGATGATGATGATGATGATGATGGCGAGGATGATGATGATGCTGATGATGATGATGATGGAGAGGATGATAATGATACTGATGATGATGATGGAGAGGATGATGATGATGATGTGATGACAGATGATGGAGAGGATGATGATGATGTTGATGATGGCGGATGATGATGAGAGGATGATGATGATGATGATGATGATGATGGAGAGGATGATGATGATGATGGAGAGGATGATGATGATGACGATGATGATGATGGAGAGGATGATGATGATGGAGAGGATGATGATGATGCTGATGATGATGATGATGATGATGATGGTGGAGAGGATGATGATGATGATGATGATGGAGAGGATGATGATGATGATGATGGAGAGGATGATGATGATGATGATGGAGAGGATGATGATGATGATGGAGAGGATGATGATGATGATGATGATGATGGAGAGGATGATAATGATACTGATGATGATGATTATGATGATGATTGAGGTGGTGGTAGTGGTGATTGGCGGGTTAATTTGGTGATGCTAGGATGATGAGGTAATGCTAAGGTGATTAGAGGAAGATTAGCATGATTGGATGATTAGTTAAGTGACACGCGGACGATGAGAGAGTTGATAGAGCGATTAGGTGATAGATTAAGTGATACTAGAATGATTGGGTAAACGTTTCATGTTCACTAGGATGATTGGATGAGACTAGAATGATTAGAGGATTGTCCAGTCTTATTAGGAAGAATGGAGGAGGTATTTCAGCCCCTGGAAGGATGATTATGTGAATGATTAGATGGTTAGGATGATTAGTGGTATTTAAACCCCGGAATGATGACCGTATAATACTCCTCTCTTAGACGAGTTAATTTCCGTAAAAATATCAAGATACCCGAATACATTGACCTTTGAAACTTACAGAAGTAGATGTAATTTTAAGCGTACTACAATAACTTTACTTCCTGGAACATTAAGGGTGAAATTATTTATTTAAAGTGAACAAATTTAAACGCATTTAATCCCCTCAAACTTACGCTCGTTAGAATGAATTATAAGCATGTTTGAACGTAACTAATTTGTAAACACG
>NW_024715989.1:0-8415 GCF_018991925.1 Homarus americanus | reverse complement strand
AAGGTAAACAGTATTAGTCAAAGCAAGAAAAACTAGTAAGAAATAAACAACATATGCAAACAATTTCGACAAAATATTATAACATAGCACAAGAAACAAGTTAAACAAAGTACAAAATAAATTACTAGATAAAAATAGTAATAATAAAACAAGGTGTAAGGCAAACAAGACACACGTTAACAGGAAAATAAAACCACATATACAAGACAAGATGTAAACAAAAAGCGCATCAAACAGAGCAGGAGATCAAATGTGAACTATGCAGGATATGAAGCAATAACTGAAAATGGAAATAAAGTAAACAAGACAAAAGACAAATTACGAGTTAAACAAGAAACTCGCCAAACAAAGGCTGGGACAAACAAAAAAACGACTGAAACAATACCTGAGATAAATAAGACACGAATTAAACAATGGCTGGGACAACCAAAACCCAAGTGAGGCCGTGGAGGCGGGCCGGGGAGGTAGGTGGTGGTGGTTCAGGTGTTATTAAGGTGCGACGTTAATTGTCCCGTGAAGGATGTACGATGAATTACGACTACAGTACCACATCCTCCCCCACGGTGGCCTCCACCGTCACCCTGCAGTCCACCATGCACCTAATGCTGCTGCACCTACAGGATCACTTCCCCTATAGTCCACCATCACCACCTGCTGCCACTGCACCTACAGGATCAACTCCCCCACAGTCCACTACCACCACCTGCTGTTGTTGCTGCTGCGGCTGCTACTGCACCTACAGGATCAACTCCCCCACAATCCACCATCACCACCTGCTGCCACTGCACCAACAAGATCACCTCACCCACAGTCCACTACCACCACCTACTGCTGCTGCACATACAAGATCACCTCCCCCACAGTCCACCATCACCACCTGCTGCTGCTGCACCTACAGCTTCAACTCCCCCACAGTCCTCCACCACCGCCACCACCTGCTGCTGCTCCTGCTGCACCTACAGGATCAACTACCCCACAGCCCACCACCACCCCTTGCTGCTGTTGCTGCACCTACAGGATCACCTCCCCGACACTCCACCATCACCACCAGCTGCCACTGCACCTACAGGATCACCTCCCCCACACTCCACCACCACCACCTGCTGCTTCTGCACTTACAGGATCGACTCCCCCACACTCCACCATCACCCCTGCAACCACTGCACCTACAAAATCACCTCCCCCACAGTCCACCATCACCACAACCTGTTGCCACTGCACCTACAGGATCACCTCCCCCTCAGTCCACCATCACCACCTGCTGCCACTACACTTACAGGATCAACTCCCCCACAGTCCACCATCACCACCTGCTGCTGCTGCACCTACAGGATCACCTCCCCCACAGTCCACCATCACCACCTGCCGCCACTGCACCTACAGGATCAACTCCCCCACAGTCCACTACCACCCACTTTCATGCTGTTGTTGCTGCTAAAATCACAGGGACATCAATCTCTCATAGTCCACCACCACCCCTGCAGCTGCACCTACAGATCACCTCCCCACAGTCCACAATCACCACCTGCCGCCACTGCACCTACAGGACCAACTCCCCATAGTCCACTACCACCACCTGTACTGTTGTTGCTGTTGCTGCTGCACCTAGGGCATCAACTCCCCCACAGTCCACCACCACCCTGCAGCTGCACCTACAGGATCAACTACCCACAGTCCACCACCAACTGCTGCTGCACCACAAGATCACCTCCCCCACAGTCCACCACCACCTGCTGTTACTCCTGCACCTACAGGATCAACTCCCCCACAGCCCACCACCACCACCTGCTGTTGCTGCTGCACCTACAGGATCACCTCCCCCACAGTCCATCACCACTTGCTGCTGCTGCACCTACAGGATCAACTCCCCCACAGTATACCACCACCAACTGCAGCTGCTGCTGCACCTACATGATCAACTCCCCCACGGTCCACCGCCACCACCTGCCGTTGCTGCTGCACCTACAGAATCAACTGCCCCACAATCCACTACCACCACCTGCTGCTGCTGCTGCTTATGTTGTTGTTGTTGTTGCTGCTGGTGGTGCAGCTGCTGCACCTACAGGATCAACTCCACCACAGTCCACCACCACCACCTACTGTTGCTGCTGCTGCACGTACAGGATCAACTCCCCCACAGTACACTACCACCACCTGCTGCTGCTCTTGTTGTTGTTGCTGCTGCAGCACTTACAGGATCAACTCCCCCACAGTCCACCATCACCACCTGCTGCCATTGCAAATACAGGATCAATTCACCCACAGTCCACCACCACCACCTACTGCTGCTGCACATACAAGATCACCTCCCCCACAGTCCATCACGACCTGGTGCTGCGGCTGTACCTTCAAGATCACCTCCCCCACAGTCCACCATCACCACCTGCTGCCATTGCAAATACAGGATCAACTCACCCACAGTCCACTACCACCACCAACTGCTGCTGCACATACAAGATCACCTCCCCCACAGTCCATCACGACCTGGTGCTGCGGCTGTACCTTCAAGATCAACTTCCCCACAGTCAACCACCACCACCTGTTGCTGATGCTGCAGCTACAGGATCAACTCCCCCCACAGGCCACCACCACCACCTGCTTCTCCACCTACAGGATCAACTCTCCCACAGGCCGCCGCCGCCGTCACCACCTGCTGCTGCTGCTGCTGCTGTTGTTGCTTTCCAGCTGCTTGCACCTACAGGATCAACTCCCCCAATCTACCACCACCAGCCTGCTGTTGCTGCTGCACACAGGATCAACTCCCACAGTCCACCACCACCTGCTGCTGGTGCTGCACTCACAGGATCAATCCCCCACAGTCCACCACACCACCTGCTGCTGGTGCTGCACCTACAGGATCAACCTCCCCACAGTCACCACCACCTGCTGCTGCTGCTGCACCCACAGGATCAACTCCCCAATCCACCACCACCACCACCACCACCTGATGCTGCTGCAGTTACAGGATCAACTCCCCAACAGTTAACCATCACCACTTGCTGCTGCTGCTGCTGTTGTTGCTGCTGCTGCTGCTGCACCTACAGAATCAACTCCCCCACAGTACACTAACACCACCTGCTGCTGCTCTTGTTGTTGTTGCTGCTGCACCTACAGGATCAACTCCCCCACAGCCCACTACCACCACTTGCTGCTGCTGCTGCACCCACAGGATCATCAACTCCCCCACAGCCCACTACCACCACTTATGTTGCTGCTGCTGCTGTTGTCCCTGCTGCTGCTTGCACCTACAGGATCAACTCCCACAGTCCACTACCACCACCTGCTGCTGCTGCACCTACAGGATCAACTCCCCCACAGTCAGTCCGCCTCACCACCTGTTGCTGATGCTGCAGCTACAGGATCAATCCCCACAGCCGCCGCCACCACACCACTGCTGTTGCTGCCAAAGCTGTTGCCACTGGGGTTGCTGCTGCTGTTGTTGTTGCTGCTGCACCTGTGATCAACTCCCAAAAGTCCATACCACTCCTACCTGCTGTTGCTGCTGCACTCACAGGATCACTTCCCCACAGTCCACCACACCATCACCTGCTGCTGCTGTATCTACAGGATCAACTCCTCCACAGTCCACCAGATCACCACCTGCTGCTGCTGCACCTACAGGATCAACTCCCCCAAAGTCCATACCACCACCTGCTGCTGCTGCTGCACCTACAGGATCAACATCCCCACAGTCCACTACCATCACCTGCTGCTGCTGTATCTACAGGACCAACACCCCCACAGTCCACCATCACCACCTGCTGCTGCTGCACCTACAGGATCACCTCCCCAACAGACCAGCATCACCACCTGCCGCCACTGCACCTACAGGATCAACTCCCCCATAGTCCACTACCACCATCACCTGCTGCTGCACCTACAGGATCAACTCCCCAATAGTCCACCACCAGCACCTGCTGCTGATGCTGCAGCTACAGGATAAACTCTCCCACAGGCCGCCGCCACCACCAACTACTGCTGCTGCTGCTGCTGCTGCTGCTGCTGCTGTTGTTGTTGTTGTTGCTGCTGCACCTACAGGATCAACTGCCCCACAGTCCACCACCACCACCTGCTGTTGCTGCTGCACCTACAGGATCACCTCCCTCACCAGTCCACCATCACCACCTGCTGTTGCTCCACCTACAGGATCAACTCCCCCACAGTCCACCACCATCACCTGCTGTTGCACCTACAGGATCAACTCCCCCACAGTCCACCACCAGCACCTGCTGCTGCTGCTACTGCTGCTCCTACAGGATCAACTCCCCCACAGTCCACCACCACCACCTGCTGCACCTACAGGATCAACTCCCGCCAGAGTCCACCACCACCACCACCTTCTGCTGCTCCACTTACAGGATCACCTCGCCCATAGTCCACCACCACCACCTGCTGTTGCTGCTGCACCTACAGGATCAACTCCCCCACAGTCCACCATCACCACCTGCTGCTGCTGCACCTACAGGATCACCTCCTCAACAGTCCACCATCACCACCTGCCGCCATTGCACCTACATGATCAACTCCCCCACAGTCCACTACCACCATCACCTGCTGCTGCTGCTGCTGCTATTGTTGCTGTTGCTGCTGCACCTAAGGCATCAACTTTCCCACAGTCCACCACCACTCTGCAGCTGCACCTACAGGATCAACTACCCCACAGTCCACCACCACCACCTGCTGCTGCACCTAGAGGATCAACTCCCCCACAGGCCGCTGCCACCACCACCTGCTGCTGCTGTTGTTGCTGCTGCTGCTGTTGTTGCTGCTGCTGCTGTTGTTGTTGTTGTTGCTGCTGCACCTACAGGATCAACTCCCCCAAAGTCCACTACCACCACCTGCTACTGCTGCATCTACAGGAACAACTCCCCCACAGTCCACGACCATCACCTGCTGCTGCTGCATCTACAGGATCAACTCCCCCAAAGTCCATACCACCAACTGCTGCTGCTGCTGCACCTACAGGATCAACTTCCCCACAGTCCACTACCATCACCTGCTGCTGCTGGATCTACAGGATCAACTCCCCCACAGTCCACCATCACCACCCGATGCTGCTGCACCTACAGGATCACCTCCCCAACAGTCCACTACCACCATCACCTGCTGCTGCACCTACAGGATCAACTCCCCCACAGTCTACTACCATCACCTGCTGCTGCTGCACCTACAGGATCAACTCCCCCATAGTCCACTACCATCACCTGCTGCTGCTGCTGCTTATGTTGTTGTTGTTGTTGTTGTTGTTGCTGCTGCTGCTGCACCTACAGGATCAACTCCACCACAGTCCACCACCACCTGCTGCTGCTGCACCTACAGGATCAACTCCACCACAGTCCACCATCACCACCTGCTGCTTCCTGCTGCTGCTGCTCCTAAGCAGGATCAACTCCCCCACAGTCCTTCACCACCTGCTGCACCTACAGTGGCCTCACCCCCACAGTCCACCACCACCACCTTCTGCTCCTTCACCTACAGGATCACCTCCCCATAATCCACCACCACCACCTGCTGTTCCTTGGATGCACCTACAGGATCAACTCCCCACAGTCCACCATTACCACCTGCCGCTGCTGCTGCTGCACCTACAGGACTCAGCCTCCCCACAGTCCACATCATATGTTGCTGTTGTTGCTGCTGCACCTAAGGAATCAACTCCCCCACAGTCCACCACCACTCTGCAGCTACACCTACAGGATCAACTACCTCACAGTTCACCACCACCTGCTGCTGCACCTTCAGGATCACCTCCCCTACAGTCCACCACCGCCACCTGCTGCTGCCACTGCACCTACAGGATCACCTCCCCCACAGTCCACCACCACCTGCTGCTGCTGCTGCTGCTGCTGCACCTACAGGATCAACTCCCCCACAGTCCACCACCACCATCCTGCTGTTGCTGCTGCACCTACAGGATCACCTCCCCCACAGTCCACTACCACCACCTGCAGCTGCGGCTGTACCTACAAGATCACCTCCCCCACAGTCCACCATCACCACTTGCTGCCATTGCAAATACAGGATTATCTCACCCACAGTCCACTACCACCACCTACTGCTGCTGCACATACAAGATCACCTCCCCCACAGTCCACCACCACCTGCTGCTGCGGCTGTACCTACAAGATCACCTCCCCCATAGTCCACCATCACCACCTGCTGCCATTGCAAATACAGGATCAACTCCCCCATAGCGCACTACCAGCACCTGCTACTGCTGCTCCTGCTGCACCTACAGGATCAACTCCACCACAGTCAACCACCACCACCTGTTGCTGATGCTGCAGCTACAGGATCAACTCCCCCCACAGGCCACCACCACCACCTGCTTCTGCACCTACAGGATCAACTCCCCCACAGGCCGCCGCCACCACCACCTGCAGCTGCTGCTGCTGCTGCTGCACCTACAGGATCAACTCCCCCAAAGTCTACTACCACCACCTGCTCCTGCTGCTGCACCTACAGGATCAACTCCCCCACACTCCACTACCATCACCTGCTGCTGCTGCATCTACAGGATCAACTACCCCACAGTCCACTACCACCACCTGCTGCTGCTGCTTATGTTGTTTTTGCTTTCAGCTGCTGCACCTACAGGATCAACTCCACCATAGTCCACCACCACCTGCTGCTGCTGCTGCACCTACAGGATCAACTCCCCCACAGTCCACCACCACCACCTGCTGTTGCTGCTGCACCTACAGGATCAACTCCCAGTTCACCATCACCTCACCTGCCAGCTGCTGCTGCACCTACAGGATCAACTCCCCACAGTACACCACCACCACCCGCTGCTGCCTTGTTGTTGTTGTTGTTGTTGTTGTTGCTGCTGCTGCTGCTGCTACTGCTGCTGCTGCACCTACAGGATCAACTCCACCCACAGTCCACCACCACCACCTGCTGCTGTTCTCCTGCTGCTCCTACAGGTATCAACTCCCACAGTCCTTCAACACCTGCTGCACCTACAGGACCAACTCCCATCCACCACCACCACCTTCTGCTCATGCACCTACAGGATCACCTCCCCCATAATCCACCACCACCACCTGCTGTTGCTGCTGCACCTACAGTATCAACTCCCCCACAGTCAACCACCACCACCTGCTGCTGCTGCTGCTGCTGCACCTACAGAATCACCTCCCCCACAGTCCACCAATACCACCACCTGCTGCCACTATGCCTACAGGATCCCCTCCCTCAACAGTCCACCATCACCACCTGCTGCTGCTGCACCTACAGAATCAACTCCCCCACAGTCCACCACAATCACCTGCTGCTGCATCTACAGGATTTGAGATCCACCACAGTCCACCACCACCACCACCTGCTGTTGCTGCACCTACAGAATCAACTCCCCACAGTCCACCTCCTCACCATCACCTGCTGCTGCACCTACAGGATTATATCCACCACAGTCCACCACCACCACCTGCTGTTGCTGCACCAACAGAATCAACTCCCCCACAGTCCACCACCATCACCTGCTGCTGCACTTACAGGATCACCTCCCCCATAGTCCATCACCACCACCTGCTGTTGCTGATGCACCTACAGGATCAACTCCCTCACAGTCCACCATCACCACCTGCTGCTGCTGCTGCACCTACAGGATCACCTCCCCCACAGTCCACCATCATATGTTGCTGCTGCTGTTGTTGCTGCTGCACCTAAGGAATCAACTCCCCCACAGTCCACCACCACTCTGCAGCTGCACCTACAGGATCAACTACCCCACAGTCCACCACCACCTGCTGCTGCACCTACAGGATCACCCTCCCCACAGTCCACCACCACCACCTGCTGCTGCCACTGCACCTACAGGATCACCTCCCCAGCAGTCCACCACCACCTGCTGCTGGTGCTGCACCTACAAGAAAAACTCCCCCACAGTCCACCACCACCATCTTGCTGTTATTGCTGCACCTACAGGATCATCTCCCCCACAGTCCATCACCACCACCTGCTGTTGCTGCTACACCTACAGGATCACCTCCCCCACAATCCACCTCCACCTGCTGTTGCTGCACCTACAGGATCAACTCCCCCACAGTATACCACCACCACCTGCAGCTGCTGCTGCACCTACAGGATCAACTCCACAGTCCACCACCACCACCTGATGTTGCTGCTGCACCTACAGAATCAATCAGCCCCACAGTCCACTACCACCACCTGCTGCTACTGCACCTACAGGGATCAACTCCCACAGTCCACCACCACCACCTGATGTTGCTGCTGCACCTACAGAATCAACTGCCCCACAGTCCACTACCACCACCACCTGCTGCTGCTTATGTTGTTGTTGTTGTTGCTGCTGCACCTACAGGATCAACTCCATCACAGTCCACCACCACCTGCTGCTGCACCTACAGGATCAACTCCCCCACAGTACACTACCACCACCTGCTGCTGCAC
>NW_024715988.1:0-21628 GCF_018991925.1 Homarus americanus | reverse complement strand
TCAAACACTTCGTTCAGTTACGTATTACTCACGCCTGTTAGTGTGCTGCGGGACGTGAGCAGGTTTTACTGGTGTACAAGCTGGGGTCAGAACCCGCACCTATTAAAACCAGTGTCTAATTTCAATTGTAAAAACAAAAACAAAAAAATTATTATATTCATTAACAACCTTTGATAACAGAACACGTATTTTATAATTTATTCTTATATATTATAATAAAAATGTTTGACCGTTTTAATATATTCCCAGACATGTTTAGCCTTATCCTGGGGACATATTGATACATAGCAGATACTCATTATCTGCCTTACTCAGCCGTGGAGCCAATGGTTATTAAGCGCTACAGAAAACCTGATATATTTACGAATACAAACACGATAAATTAACTACACCTTGATGGCCAGACTATGGCTGCAACACCAGTAGTTGGATTATTATTATTATTATTATTATTATTATTATTATTATTATTATTATTATTATTATTATTATTATATTAATATTATTATTATTATTATTATGGCGCCATTCACGCCCATGAGATTGATATTTGAGCAGCGATGATTGTGAGGCCGTCTCCTGGTGGATGCTTCAAACGCATTCAACATACTTAACCGCAAGGCGGCGCTGCACAACATCAAGATCAAGTGTCCTAGCTTTGCGATGTATGTTGAAAAATTCTATGGAATCTGCAGACCTCTACACAAGTAAACAACAAGGCTCTACGAGGTGATCCCATCCTACAGTCCCGACCGAAGGGAACAACACAGGGGACCCCGTTTACAATGGCAATGTATGCAATAGGCCTATCAGTGCTCAACAAGAAATAAAGTATGAAACAACTGGGGGTCAAACAAGTGGCATATGCTGATGACCTCACAGGGCAGGAAAAGTGGAGGACATCAAAAGGTGGGACCTGGTAACATCACGAGATCCACAAATGAGGGTACCACCCAAACGCCAAGCAAATCTTCCTCATCGTGAAGCCAGATCATTGCAGTCAGGCTGTGGCAGGAGGATTTCGGCGAAAGTGAAGATCAAAATAACTAGGACGGCCAAAGACATCTAAGGCGCAGTAATTGCCTACGGACTTCAAGAACCATACGTAGGGGAAAGGTGAATGAGTGGAGTTAGCAGAAATCCATGCTCATCGGAGATTGCTAACACAGAGCCACATGCGGCCTTTGCAGCATTCACATAGAGTCAAGCATCGTTGGAACTACCTGATGCGTGCCATCCCTGAGATCGACCCTCATCACCCTTTGGAAAAAGCAATCAGTGTCAAGTTCATTCCAAACTAGTGAAACACCACGACTTAACCCTAGTAGAAAACACTTCCTCCACAAGACTGGGAGGATGGGACTAACTAATCCAGAAGGAGATTGCTGACTCTGAACATCAAAATTCATAAGCCAGCAGCCCCTCATGACCATAACAGCCCAGAATGCAACAGAAGTGGACAGAGAAGTTAATAAGATCAGAATCATTACAACAGATCAGCAGCACTGCAAAATGACATGTTCAGCAACTATTGCTGCATGTTCCAAGAAATTGACAAAAAATGGCTATAGCACGCAGGGTGGGCGCCTCCGTTTAAAGTTAACTTCGTTACCGATAAGGGCAAATGGTTTCAGCCTTAACAAACAGAATTTACAGATGCCATTGCTCTAAGGTACGGTTGGCCAGTAGATGGTTTGCCCTCCCAATCGTAATGTGGCTATTCCTATGATAGCGATCACGCCATGGTTTTACCAGAAGGGGCTTCATATGCATGAGGCATGACAGGGTAAGATCCCATAAAATATGTAGAAATCTGCGGGACGTCTTGGTGAACCGACCCTCCTTCCACTGGATGGCGAATCCTCCAACACAGGACTTCAAACATCTAACAGGCCCGTGGACGTCAGTGCTCGAGGATTCTGGACGCGGGGACAGCGAGCTTTCTTCGACATCAAGGTTTTTTTATCCACGGCCGTTTGTCACCGTAACCTAGCTCTCGATGCTGCGCATAGGAGGAACAGAACGACAAGAGAAGGAGCGCATGGGAGAGAGATTCAAAATGTTGATCAAGGCAGCTTCACTCCTCTAGTGTTCACAACCTCTGGTGGGATAGGCCCCAAAGTGCAAGATGTTTCTACGCCAGACTCATGAGCCGATCTCCGAACAGAAGCAGCAGCCCAGAAGTTATGTCGCTGGATGAGATGTCGACTGTCCTCTCTCTCCTTCGGTCGGCTTTGCTCTGCCTCAGGGAACAGAGCTTCTCCCTACTCCGACAACTGCTGCAGATATTGACTATGAGGCTACAGTCACAATAGCCGCATGGATTTGCTGGCTCAACTAATTAACACAGATAGGATAGCTTCTTATGTATTAGGATATTTAATATTAAGGTAAATAAATGGTGGCGAAGGTGTGGCTATTAGGGAGGCTGGAGGCCACGTTAAAAAAAAAAAAATAGTAGTAGTAGTAGTAGTAGTAATAATAATATACCTTCCTCTGCTCTCACAGAGAATTCATAATATATAGACAATATTTTGTATTATGTCAATGTGTCATAAACCTTTGACACTATCTCATTATACATCAACGTGCATCCAGATTAGCCGACAGACTTGCAGATGTTACACCGACAGATCACCCAAAACACATAGTCAACCGTAGGTACTTAAATAGGTGTCTTGGGATTCGAATCCATAAAGCTGTCAAACAGTCATTAGCTGTGCGACATTCCGTTGTCGATAATGTTACCGTGTATATTTGTAATATTATCAGTGTTATTAATATTTGGCCCTGTTATTTCCTGAAATTTGTACAAAATGTCTGTACACACACTTTGTCTCACTGTTGTAAGCGTGTCTCAGTATTGTTTCAGTGATATTCCTTTTTTATGAAACTGATTCGTTAGCATATTTATTGTTTTGAGTTTTTAATTCTATTTCAAAAAATAAACTGAAAAGTAGTAGAGGGTAAAAGTGCAGAAAGAGGTAAAGTACAAATAGTAATTAGTAGTAGTAGTAGTTGACTGTGAAGCTGCAAAATTAAACAAAACACAATAAGGGACCAAAAGCCGCGTTACCTCAAACTATAGTCTCCTTGGCGAGGATAAAGTTCTCTTCGTGAGTCAGTAGGTCAGTCAGTAATTCCGTCATGTTAGCACTTAACCAGATAAAAAGGAATCGACGTTCGTCTTGAATACCCACAAAATGTTCTACTACTGAAGGTATACACAAACACTTGTTTATCTTAAAAAGTAGAGTTCTATTCTCATGCAGGAGATATATATATACAAGGACCCAGAAGCTCACGTCACGCCACAAGGACTCTGTCTTCACTCTCCATGTATTACTGCGCGCTGGGATGTACAGATGCCAGCATTCGCAAAGCTGAATACATAAACTGTAAATATGATAATTTATATACATAATATGGTGCACAATAAATGGAATATTACATAGAATTAATACATGTTCTGTAATACTTTACTATACATATTAATGGAATTAATATAAGAGTAATATAATATACACAGCTGAAGGTACTACTTTGTGTCATATATCATACAAGGTAAATTCATTCATTTATATAAGGCAACATGACACAGCAGGTAAGCCCGGTGACACTCTAAAAAGAGTTTCATGCAATTTATACTATAAAAAATTCCCGAGGTGAAATATAGCAACGAAAAAGCAACAACAAATAAAGCCCTCTTTTACTTTCTAAGAAATATTGTTTGGGATATCAAAGAAATTTGATGATATTTGTGTCTGGGGTAAGTAGAATTCAAGAGATTGTTTTTAGTGATGCCCTAAATGTGTTTTTGTATCAGTGTTGGTTTGTGTTGATTGAGGCCGGCATGCAGAGAATGGAGAGAGAGAGAGAGTAACTCGTGTTAGAAATAATGACCAAGAAATAAGAGAAAGAGAACGGTAGAGCAGAGGTTAACACGGGGAAGAGATTAATAAACAAAGAATAGAATTGATAAAGGAGGGTGACGAGAGAATAACAGAAGGAAGGGGGATTAATATAGAGAGGATTATAGGAAGGATTGATATAGGGATGAATTACAGAGAGGATTATCATTGTGAAGGATTGCAGGAGAGGGATTAGCATGGAGGTTAATATAAGAGGGATTACAGGAGGTGGGTGAGATAATAATTACCGGAGGGATTATAATAGGGATATAGAAGGAGAGTTAATAGAGGTGTGTGCAATAGAGGGATTAATAGGACGGATTACTGGATAGAGGATTGATATAGGAAGAAATATAGGAGGGATATTAACTTCGGGAAAGGATTACAGCATAAAGGTTTAATATAAAGTGGGGATTACAGAAATAGGAAGTTAACATGGGGAATTATGAGGAGACGATTAACATAGGGAAAGGATTACTGGCGAAGATTAAAATGGGGAGGTTATATCGCAAGGGATTAATATAGGGAATGATTACATGAGGGATTATTATAGGGAAGGATTACAGCAGAAAGAGTTAATATAGAAGAGGCGTTTGGAAGGAGAATGGTGTTCTCAGGGACTGTGAAAGATAATCTGGTAGGAACTGGGTGTGTGAGAGAGAGAGAGAGAGAGAGAGAGAGAGAGAGATTAAGGAAAAAAAAACCAACAACAGGGGAGGAAGGGGAGGAAGAGAAAGATGATAAGGAAGATAAGGAAGAAAATGAAAGGGAAAGATGGAAGAAGATAATGAAAGAGATAAAGAAAAAAAGATAGAATAAGGAGAAAGAAAAGAAGGAAGGGAATGAGAAGAAGAAAGAAGGAGTAGAAGGAAAGGAGAAAGAGAAAGAGAAGGAGGAGCAAAAGAGAAGGGAGGAGCAAAGGAGAAAGGGGCAGAGGAGGAGGAAAAATAAAGATCTACATAGGTTGGTTTTTAAGTGCTGAGCACTCTGTCTAATATCATGAATCATAAGACCTTCACAGACTCCCTCAGACTCTATGAAAGTCTAATTAAAAATTAATCTATTATTTTTAACTCATCCAGACCTCCTACCACCCATCCAGACCCTAAGTGACGAGGGAATCAGACTGTTGTGTGTGTGTAATAATAATAATAATAATAATAATAATAATAATAATTAACGGTTTATTGAAGAGCTGCAGCCAGAAGGCTGAAAATATACAGTTACATATTTGTGAATGGAATTCGAATTACAAATAATATACAAGTAACATAAGTGATATAAATAAGATATATAATAACTATCTGATAAAGAAACACAAACACACAGTGCATTTCAACATAGTGACAGTGCAAGGAGAGTGTTTACAGAGTGAATACACTGATTTATTACAAGTTATTGATAATTTTACAATGGTTGGGATGGGCTGTTCTTATAGCGACAGTCTGGTGCACGTATGGGCTGGATGCGGTTGTGGTGTCGAACAACACCTTGGCTAGGGATCTCAGGTGTGTAGGAGCCGGTGTCATGGTGTAGAAGCTTCACCAAATTTGCAGATGAGGTCGTGGGGATGTCAGTGAGAGTCGAAAGGGTCAGTGTGTTGAGCTCTTCTTGATATGGGAGTAGGAAGGGAGAGAATAATCTTTGCCCTCTTGCACTTTTCTAGGTGTTTACGTTGTGTGGCATTTTGGAGGAAGACCAGTGGGAGGCATAGGTGAGCTTGAAGTATGAATGTTGTGTAAACACTGAGGAAGTCAAAGGAACTCCTGAGGACTTGAGCGGCGGAGGAGGTGGACACGAAACTGAGGATTTGACACAACCACTGACGTGTGTTTCCAATTCAGTTTGTTGTCTATGGTGACGCCGAGGAGCTTGTGGAATTCACAACTTGGAGTGTGCCGACCCTAGAGTAATGGAAGGGGGGACAATGTCGGAGGAGAGCCTAAAACAATGGATGAGAGGGTGGGTGGTGGGGGTTGGGGGGATGCAAGAGCTGTCCAGTACGATAACATTTCTCATCGTCAACACCTCTGAAACCCAGACGTAGGATCCCTCCACTACAGCATCACCACACAACCCAGTGCTATAAAGCCCCTACTAAGTCATTCATAATTTAACCCAGACACAAATAAACGATGGTTAAGTTTTTCTATGTTGGGTTGATTGTGTTAGGTAGGCTTAAGTTAATTTTAATTTGGGTTGGGATGGCTTGATTTAGGTATGTTGGGTTTGGTTAGTTTAGGATTGCGTTGGGTGAGGTGAGGTCAGTTGGTTAGGATTGAGATAGGTTCGTTAGAGTAGATTAAGTTAGGTTAGGTTGTTTATTTAGTTTAAGACATGAAGCAGTAACAAATTAGATTCTCTACGTTTAGATGTTAAACTTTTATAAGTTTTGTTATGATCGAAAGTCAAAAGTTATACGAACAATACTACTACTACCACTACTGCTACTACTACTACTACTACTACTACTACTACTACTACTATTACTACTATTACTAATTATTCTTTTAAATGGTCTCCAGCCTCCCCAATAGCCACACCTTCGCCGCCATTTATTACCTTAATATTAAATATCCTAATACATAAGTAGCTATCCTAGCTGTATTGAGTTAGTTGAGCCAAGAATCTATGCGGCATTCAGTGACTGTTCCCTCATAGTCAATATCTGCAACTGTTGTCGACTTTGGGGCCGATGCTCTCGTTCCCCTGAGGGCAAAACAACCGAACCAGAGGAGAGAGGACAGTCGACATCTCATCCAGGCTGCAACATAACTTCTGGGCTGCTGCTTCTGTTCGGAGATCAACGTTCTGAATTCTCTCCCCGTATGCCCTTATCTTGTCGTTCTCGTTCCTCCTGTGCAGCATCGAGAGCTAAGTTATGGTGACATGCGCCCTGGAATAAAATCCTGATGTCAAAAAAGGCCTCGCTGTCCCCCGCGTCCAGAATCCTCGAGCACTGAAGTCCTTACAGGCAGATTTCCTTCAACATATTTGCTGTGAGATCCTTACTTCGTTATGCCACTCATGTATAAGCCCCTTTCTTGCACACCATGGCGTGATCGACGTCATAGGAAGAACCACCTGCATGGGAGGGCAAACCTTCTACTGGCCTACCGTGCCTTGAAAGCAATGGCATCTGTAAATTCTTGCTTATTGAGACTGAAACCATTTGCCCTTATCGGTAACGTAGTTAACCAGTTCGAGGCGCCCACCTCCTGCGTTATAGCTACTTTTTTTCAAATTCTCTGGAACTTGCAGCAACAGTTTGCTGCAACTTTTACTTTGGCTGTGCTGTCGTTCTGTCGTAATGGACCTTCGAATCTTGTTTACTTCACTGTTATCCACCTCCTTGTTGCGTTCAGGCTATGATGGTCAGCGAGGGCCGCCGTGGCTAACTGTTTTTGATGTTCGATGGCAGCAATCTCCTCTGGATTGGTCAGTGCCATTTCTCCCAGTCTCGGTGGTAGTGCAAGGAGTGATCTTTCTGCTGGGGTTAAGGTGAGGTGTTTCACTAATTTGGGAATGAAATTGACGCTGATAGCTTCTTCAGAGAGTGGAGGAGGGTCGATATCAGGGATAGTGAGCATCAGGTAGTTCCAGCGATGCTTGACTCCATGGGTGAATGCCGCAAAAATCTGCATGTGGCTCTGTGTTAGCTATTAATACTACTACTACGACTAATAATAATAATAATAATATTTTTCATAGCATTAACAAAAAACAAATAAATAATAATAATAATAATAATAATAATAATAATAATAAGACTATAGTAGAATAACAATTCTTCACAATGTCAACAAACACGGAAGGAGCGTCAGTGGTAATAAGATTACATTAACAGTATGACAACATTAACACAAACAAACGATGACACCAACCGTTGACAACAGAGGAAAATAAAACGACACTTCAACAGAATATATAACAATGCCAACGGTACAACAGTGAAGAGTCTTGAAAATTAGAAATCTTTTTATAGATATTGACTCGGTGATGAGGCGGTCACTTGGTTCGAGACACGAGATGCATAACCCTGGGTCGATCCTCTTCTGGTGTGATTTGATTGATTAGTGGATGAGTTGATAATATTCTGACGCAGGTACATTGGTTCGATACTGGGAATGATTATGTAATTTCTTTTACAGTCTAAAATATCTTAAAGCAGGTGTGACTATGATTTCTTAGAACAGGTATAAAGATATCTTGACGTAAATTTAAGTAAGGTGTCTTGTAGTAAGACGATATATGGAAGCTGACGTAGATATAACACAAAGATGGAATCCCAAACGTTCGTACGCTAGTTATTTCATTAGTCCCCCTACCCTCACCTACAGTTTCTCTACCTGGTGGGCTGATAAAGGTTACCTCACGCTTTTAGGGACCGGTTGATAAAAGTTAAGATTAAATGATCTCTTGATGTTACGACCATTATTGATATCCCACCTGAGAGAGAAAGAATTCAGTGGCTTTCCAACTCATATTAAAATCCACAACACGATCTCTCTCTCTCTCTCTCTCTCTCTCTCTCTCTCTCTCTCTCTCTCTCCTCTCTCTCTCTCTCTCTCTCTCCCCCCCTCTCTCTCTCTGGCAGGACCTTCCCCAGCGGCGGGTGATAATGACGAACATGGTCACTCATTTGATGTACATCGTTCCGCGTCATTCATTTATACTAGAATACTGTACGGTAAAAAAACGTAATTGAGTATTAAATAATTTTGTCATCTGTAATAATTCGATACAGAAATAGAAGCCGAAAAAAACATATAAATTAATATATATATATATATGTGTGTATGTGTATATTTATGTACTCTGCTGTATGTATGTTTTACATGTGTGTATGAGTGGTACATATTACCAATATATGTTTGTGTATATTACGCTAAATAGGGATAATCACCGATTAAGCTTTAAAGCAACTGATATTTTTGTCGAATAGGGATGACCTTTTTATTTGTTCCTAAAACTCAATGGAAATTAATTCCTATTTGATAACATTTATTTTGTTTCATTTACGGCGTTGTTTACTATCGCGAGAGTGTCCAATTATACCTAAAGTAGGTTAGGTTAGGTTAGGCTAGGTTAGGTTCGGTTGGGTTAGGTTAGGTTAGGTTAGGTTAGCTAGGCTAGGCTAGGTCAGGTTAGGTTAGGTTAGGGTTAGGTTAGAGTTAGGCTAGGTCAGGTTAGGTTAGGTTAGGTTAGGTTAGGATTAGGTCAGGTTAGGTTAGGTTAGGTTAGGTTAGGTTAGGTTAGGTCAGGTTAGGTTAGGTTAGGTTAGGTTAGGTTGGGTTAGGCTAGGTTGGGTTGGGTTAGGTTAGGTTAGGTTAGGTTAGGTCAGGTTAGGTTAGGTTAGGTTGGGATTGGGTTAGGTTAGGTCAGGTTAGGTTAGGTTAGGTTAGGTTGGGTTAGGCTAGGTTAGGTTAGGTCAGGTTAGGTTTTATATGAAAATCTTCATTTTTATGTATTAATAATTATGATTTTATGTATCCTCCTTTATAATGTCAAGTTTGTATGCATGTATGTATAAATTCTAATGCATTCATATGAAGACCTTTGTGTATACATAGTGAATTTGTTCTCGTGTACATAAATAAATACAAAGTGTGTATATGTAGAAATTACATAAGGATACACAGTATAGCTATAGTTTAAAACAGTTATATGTAAACTAATTATCATTAATTAACACCTAAATGAAGATATTAACCCAGCATTACCAGTGATGATTACACACACACACACACACACACACACACACACACACACACACACACACACACACACACACACACACACACACACACACACACTATCTCTTCTCTTTCTCTTTCTTACTCTTTATCTCTCTCTATCTTTCTTTCACTCTTGTTCTCTCTTTTTTCCTTCTTTCAACCTACCATTCTATACAGAGAGAGAGAGAGAGAGAGAGTCACTATTTCATGAGGTCATTTTGCTGATTACTTTCATCTATCGACTAATGAAGCAATGTTATAATTTAGTTTATTTTCGATAATTAAATTCCTAGACACAAAGACCAAGTGTAATGTTGTTTTATCATAGTAACATGTATGTATGTATGTATGTATGTATGTATGTATGTATGTATGTATGTATGTATCTGTTAACCTGTTACGCTAAATAAGGATAATTGCTGATTGACAATAACTTCTATGTATTTATTGGAAACTTGTGACTGACCAATATATATAAATTAAAAGTTTATTACAAACTACTAACAACTAGCTTCTTCTTTAACCTAACCTAACCTCTCCTCCTACTTTTAGATATAATTTGGTTTATATTGTCATGGTAAAACACTTCTTGAATAAAACAGAAGTACTTTTTATATAGATACGAACTAATTTGCATTAAGTTATGACAATAAATATATACAAATTTTCTATTCGACAAAAAGTCAATTGCTATATAAAGATTGATAAGCGACCTCTCTCTCTCTCTCTCTCTCTCTCTCTCTCTCTCTCTCTCTCTCTCTCTCTCTCTCTCTGTCTCTCTCTCTCTCTCTCAATTTATCTCTTTAGTCAGTCATGTATGTATGAGGTGTTGTGGTGGAGGAAGGCAGTACTGTGGCCCTCTGACCTTCTCATACAACAGGTAACACACACACCTGACAGATCACTGCGTACTCCACCCAACCACCTTAATGTTTTTCACACTGAGAAATAAATCTGAAAAATCCACAGGGATAGTGTGTGTGTGTGTGTGTGTGTGTGTGTGTGTCTGTGTGTGACTGTGTGGTGTGTGTGTGTGTGTGTGTGTGTGTGTGTGTGTGTGTGTGTGTGTGTGTGTGTGTGTGTGTGTGTGTGTGTGTGTGTGTGTGTGTGTGTGTGTGGTATTACAATGTCTTTGACTGTACTCGTATAATTCGTCATATATACTTTAATATATGAAGAAAAACGTAAGACTTTAAATTATATCAATCTATTTGTTACTGATATATTAAACTTTTTAATTTATATTTCGTCTTCTTGGTAATAATCTCCTTGTTTGTTAGTTTGTGAATATATTTTGTCTTATATTTTGCTTATTCTATATCTTTCTTGTTTTTCTTTTCCTTAGATAAAACTTCTTTGACCATTTTTATCAATTGTTCTTCGAGTCTAAAATTACCCGCCGTCACGTTATTCCAGACCCTAAGACTGAAATAGTTCACCAACCTGGTAACCGGATTCACCAACACTGCAAACTGATTCACCAACACTGTATCGGTTTCACCAACACTGTAAACTGATTCACCAACACTAAACTGACTCACCAACACTGTATCTGTTTCACCAACACTGTATCGGTTTCACTCAACAATGTAAACTGATTCACCAACACTGTAAACTGATTCACCAACACTCAACTGGATTCACCAACACTGTAAACCGATTCACCAACACTGTAAACTGCCCGCCAACACTGTAAACTGGTTCTCCAACACTGTAAACTGGTTCACAACACTGCATCTGTTACACCAACACCATAAACTGGTTCACCAACACTGTAAACTGGATCACCAAAGACGGTAAACCACAAACACTGTAAACCGATTCACCAACACTGTATCTATTTCACCAACACTGTATCTGTTTCACCAACACTGTAAACTGGTTCACCAATTGCAAACCGGTTCACCAACACTGTAAACTGGATCACCAACACTGCAAACTGGTTCACAAACACTGTAAACCGATTCACCAACACTGTAAACCGGGTTCACAAACACCGTAAACTGATCTACCCAACACTGTATCTATTTCACCAACACTGTATCTGTTTCACCAACACTGTAAACTGATTCACCAACACTAAAACTAATTCACCAACACTCTAAACTGGTTCACTCAACACTGTAAACTGATCACCAACACCGTAAACTGGGTTCTGCCAAACATCGGTAAAACCGATTCACCAACACCGTATCTATTTCACCAACATCATCTGTTTCACCAACACTGTAAACTGGTTCACCAACACTGTAAACCGGGTTCACCAACACCGTAAACTGGATCACCACCGTAAACTGGTTCACAAACACCGTAAACTGACTCACCAACACTGTAAACTGGTTCACAAACACTGTAAACTGATTCACCAACACGGTATCTATTTCACCAACACTGTATCTGTTTCACCAACACTGTAAACCGATTCACCAACACTAAACCAATTCACCAACACCTAAACCGATTCACTAACCCCGTAAACTAGTCTACCAACACTAAACCAATTCACCAACACTCTAAACTGATTCACCAACACCGAAACCGATTCACCAACACCGGAAACTGATTCACCAACACTGGAAACTGATTCACCAACACCGTAAAACTGATTCACCAACACTGTAAACTGATTCTACCAACACTGTAAAACTGATTCAACAACACTGTAACCGGTCTTCAACACTGCAAACTGATCACCAACACCGTAAACTGATTCACCAACACTGTAAACTTCGATTCACCAACACAGTAAACCGGATTCACCAACACTAAACTATTAATTCACCAACACTGTAAACTGATTCACCAACACTGTAAAACCGGTTCACCAACACTGTAAACTGGTCTCCAACACTAAAACTGGTCTACCAACAACACTGTAAGCTGGTTCACCAACACTGTAAACTGGTTCACCACCGTAAACCGGTTCATTCTCAACACTGTAAACCGGTTCACCGACACTTCGTAAACCGGTTCACCAACACTGTAAACTGGTTCACCAACACCGTAAACTGGTTCATACCACTGTAAAACCGGTTCACCAACACTGTAAACTGGTTCACCAACACTGTAAACTGGTTCCCCAGCACTGGAAAACTGGTCTCCCAGCATCAAACTGGTTCACCAACACTGTAAACTGGTTCTCCAGCACTGAAAAACTGGTTCTCTAACACTGTAAACTGGTTCACCAACACTGTAAACCGCCCACCAACACTGTAAACTGGATCTCCACTGTAAACTGGTTCACTAATGTAAGCTGGTTCACCAACACTGTAAACTGGTTCACTAACACCAAAAACTGGTTCCCCAGCACTGCAAACTGTCTACCAACACTGTAAACTGGTTCTCCAGCACTGAAAACTGGTTCTCCAACACCGTAAACTGGTTCACCAACATTGTAAACCGGTTCATTCCAACACTGTAAACTGGATCTCCAACACTGTAAACCGGTCTACCAACACCGTAAGCTGGTTCACCAACACTGCAAACCGGTTCACCAACACCGTAAAACCGGTTCTCCAGCACCAAACTGGTTCTCCAATTCGTAAACCGGGTTCACCAACACCGTGTAAACCGGTTCACCAACACTGTAAACTGGTTCTCCAACACTGCCTGTAAACTGGTTCCACCTGTAAACCAGTTCACCAACACTGTAAACTGGTTCTCCAACACTGTAAACTGGTTCACCAACACACTGTAAACTGGTTCACCAACACTGTAACAAAACTGGTTCACCGACACTAAACTGGTTCTCCAACACTAAACTGGTTCAGCAACACTGTAAACCGATTCCACCAACACTGTAAACTGGTTCTCCAACACTGTAAACTGGTTCACCAACACCCCCGCACTAAAACTGGTTCTCCAACACTGTAAACTGGTTCACCAACACTGTAAACTGGTTCTCCAACACTGTAAACTGGTTCAATAACACTGTAAACTGGTTCACCAACACTGTAAGCTGGTTCACCAACACTGAAACTGGTTCACCAACACTGTAAACTGGTTCACCAACACTGTAAACTGGTTCACCAACACTGTAAACTGGTTCTACCAACACTGTAAACTGGTTCACCAACACTAAACTGGTTCTCCAACACTTGCACAACACAAACACACTGTAAACTGTTCTCCAACACCGTAATTGGATGCAGTAAATAGCAAATTAATAGAAAATTGTATCTAATTGAATTTTTACTCAGGTGAGGTCAGGCAGGTGCGTCTTTTTTTAATCACTAGTTTTAAAGTTTTGGGTCGAAGATTTTTTTAATGGGTAGATTGTCAGTTATAATTTGATTTTTTATGTGATAGTATAATGTGTGTGTGGATAAGTGCATGTGTGTGTGTGCATCTGTATGTACCGTACATACATGAGAAGAGTGTTTGTATACAGGGGTGTTTATGTATGTGTATGTGTATAGTTCATGAGTCTATAATAATAAAAAAAAAAAAAAAAAAAAAATAATAATAATAATAATAATAATAATAATAATAATACACAATTTTTATAAAAATATTCTTTATTATTTTTTAATCATTTTATGGATAAATGTAAAAAAGAAAACTGAAAAATTCAGTCACCATCTTGGCAGAAGGTTCACTGTATACAGAGGCTGCAGGACTTTTGATATACTGGAACATATAGGTCCAGGTTGTGTTTCAGATTTACATAAGTGCCACATATTAAAACAATTAAGAGATTTTTTTTTTGATGATAGGAAAATATTTATATTATATCTATATAATATAAGATGAAAATGTGTTGTGTCTTGTGAGTGTTTATACAACGAATTAAGGCGTTCATATGAGGTTTAAAACTTCAAGGGTCTAATGTAAATGTTTACTATAGCTAGGGGGTAAAATGTTTAAATTCTATATTGTACTTTATGGCACAAATATGTAACATGAAGGAGTTTTAATATGAGCTTAATATTTTTATGCTGAGAATAAATATCAGTGTATATATAATTTTTCAACATAACTCCGGCGTTGTGTAGGTCATCAAATTTTATCACAACTCGAAGGGGAACGCTTCTCCTGTGACGTCATAAAGGTAAAAAAAGCACATGACGTCACACCAACGCCAAACAGGAGCGTTTATTGGTAATTAACGGAACGAACTATAGACGTAACGAGCTGTTTTGTTCTTTTCTATAAGGATATAAAAATATGGCCAAAAATGAACTAATGTACAAAAAACTGGCCCAACGAAACTCTTTGACTAGTATGACCTTTAAGATAAAAAGAAAACACAAGACAAACGCGATGACGTCACGCAAGTAAACATCCCAGACATGACGTCATAAAGAATACTATTTAACTTTGTTGTTTACCCGTGAGTGTACAGTAAATTCAGCCATTTCTCTCCTTACTGGCGCTAGAGATTTAAAATATTTTGTCAGGGTTATATTGTATAATTAGATATCACAGAATTTATCTGTTCGTGTCACTGTTAAAAATCGCCGAAAAGAAAACAGTCATATGATAATAATTGTATTAAAAATTTCACCACATAACAAATATATAAAATTCTATATTCATTTAGACACATACTCGTATATACAGACACATAAAAGTACACACGTACAGACAGCAGACACAATCTTACGTGATAAACCTAATTTCTTCATCAAATCAAATTAGTCACTCGGCGCAACATGAGACAGGCGCCATTCACTGCTAGTGCTACAGCTCGCTCTCAAGTTGCCGGGTGACACGCTCCAGCTGACACGGTAAAAAGTTGTTTAATAAGCTTCTAAAACGTAATAATCAGATAGATTTTCAATCCTTTTATTAATAACATGCAAGATATGTTTATTTGTAGTATAAAGAGAGCCAGTGTAAGCTAGAAGAGTGAACCTCCGTCTGACATAGCATCTATTTGCGTGTCATTACAGGATGGTTGGAAACATCAGCCACTTTGACTACACATTCTGGTATGACATCAATGTTTCTAGTGTACTTTATGGGCCTCATGAAGTAGTGTATTTCTCCACCTCTGTCAGCCACCTTGTACTCTACACCACCTCTCTCCTGGACACGGGTCTCTATCTCGTCAGGAGCCTGGTGTCACTACATTCATGGGTGTTCCACCAGTGACCCAAACACACTGAATCACTGCACTACTCCTCAAGTCATCCAACAGCATGGGAATCGCCAGGAGCCAAGCTGGAACACAGATCAGCTAAGAGAAACCCATCCACCCAAAGACTCAACAGCTTGACGGTGGCGTTAAGGATCCGACACAGGGCCAAGTTTGAGAACAAGTCCTCCTCATCCTACCTTCCTCTGGCAGCCTGGAGATGGCCTCTAGAAGTCTATGGAGTGTTGTAGTGATGGCATAGAGTGGTACAAGGAGCGAGAGAGAGAGAGAGAGAGAGAGAGAGAGAGAGAGAGAGAGAGAGGAGAGGAGAGAGAAAGAGAGAGAGAGAGAGACCATCCATCACCATCACTCATTTACATATGCCAGGTCAAGTGCCGGAGGTCAACACTACACTTCCTCTCGCCAGCTGCTCCTTCCACCAGCTGCTGTAATGTACATACATACATGCACACATACATACACACACATATAGTCCACATGTTACGCACATAGACTCTATACTTAAATTACATTATACATATACACACATACAGACACAGACACATTTTCCTTCCCGTTTTCAGTATTTAAAAAAAAAAAAAAAAAAATATATATAATATATATATATATATATATATATATATATATATATATATATATATATATATATATATATATATATATATATATATATATATATATATAAAATAAATTTGAAATATAACTAAAAGTAAAGGGGGATATTAAAAGAAGAAGACTATATCTCCACACACACACTCATATTATCATTCTCCTCCCTGTACTCTTCCTCTTCTCCTTCCTCCTCCCTCTTCCTCCATCTTCCTCCATTCTCCTCCCCTTCCCCTCCATCCCTCATCCCCTCCCTCCTTCCCTCCTCCCTCTCTCCTCCTCCATCCTCCTCCCCCACCTCCATCCTCCTCCCCCTCTCCATCCTCTTCCCCATCCCCTCCATTCTCCTCCTTCTCCTCCATCTTCCTCCATCCTCCCTCCTCTCCTCCATCCTCTTCCCCTCATCCTCCATTCTCCCTCCTCTCTTCCCTCCACTCTCTCCTCCATCCCTCCTCCCCTCTCCTCCATCCTCCTCCTCCCTCCTCCTCCTCTCTTCCTCCATCCTCTCCCTTCCCATCCTCTTCCTCCATCCCTCATCCTCCTCCCTCTTCCTCCCCTCCATCCTCCACCTCCATCCTCCCTCCTCCATCCTCCCCATCCCTCCATTCTCCTCCCTCTCCCTCCATCCTCATCCCCTCCTCCCTCTTCCCTCCCTCTCTCCCTCCATCCTCCTCCCCACTCATCCCTCCCTCCTCTTCCTCCATCCCCTCCCTCATCCCTCCATTCTCCTCCCTCTTCCCCTCCATCTCTTCTCCATCCTCTTCCTCCCTCATCCCTCCATTCTCCCTCTTCCTCCATCCTCATCCTCCTCCTTCCCTCCTCCCTCTTCCTCCATCCTCCCTCCCCCCACCTCCATCCTCCCCTCCCTCCATCCCTCCCCCTCATCCTCCATTCTCCCCCCTCCATCCCTCATCCCTCCTCCTCCCTCTTCCTCCCCTCCTCTTCCTCCATCCCTCCTCCCCCACCCTCCATCCTCCCTCCTCTCCTCCATCCTCTTCCCTCATCCCTCCATCCTCCTCCCTCTCCCTCCTCCTCTTCCCTCCATCCTCCATCCTCCCTCCCCACTCCTCCATCCTCCCTTCCCTCCATCCTCCTCATCCTCCATTCTCCTCCCTCCTCCCTCTTCGTCCATCTTCCTCCATCCTCCTCCCTTCCTCCATCTTCTCCTCCATCCTCTCTCCTCTTCCTCCATCCTTCTCCCTCTTCCCCATTCCTCCATCCTCCTTTCTCCTCCATCTTCTCCTCCATCCTCCTCCATCTTCCTCCATCCTCTTCCCTCTCCTCCATCCTCCTCCTCTTCCTCCATCTTCCTCCATCCCCTCCTCCCTCTTCCTCCCCCCACCTCCATCCCTCCATCTTCCTCCATCCCTCCTCCCTCCATCCTCTCCTCTTCCTCCATCCCTCCCTCCTCTTCCTCCATCTCCTCCATCCTCCTCTCTTCCTCCTCTACCTCCATCCCTCCTCCTCTTCCTCCATCATCTTCTCCATCTTCCTCCATTCTCCTCCTCTTCCTCCATCTTCCTCCATCCTCCTCCTCTTCCTCCTCCTCTGCCTCCATGTTAGTTCACTTGTCTATTAATAATTAGGAGACTTGATAACAATAAGTTTAGTGTCAGCAGCAGGGTGAGGCTGCTGACGTCTTAAGTGACAAGGCTGCTGACATCCCAAGGTGAGGCTGCTGACATTCTAGGTGACGCTGCTGACGTTCTCAAGGTGCGTCGTTCAGATCCAGGTATGCCTTCACCTGATGAATCCAATTCTCCACCAATGACTGACTGACTGTCGAATACCCGTTCAAAGTCCTTTCTATTCGTTCGTCTGTCCAATCGTCTATGCGTCCATCCATCCGTCTGTGCGTCTGTTCATCCGCCTTGTCCGTCCATCCATCCGCCCGTGCGTCTGTTCATCCGCCTTGCGTCCGTCCATCCATCCGTCGTGCGTCTATTCATCCGCCTTTTGCGTCCGTCCATCCATCCGTCTGTGCGTTCGTCTATCCTTGCGTCCGTCCATCCATCGCTCCATGCCTGTTCATCCGCCTTTGCGTCCGTCCATCCATCCGTCTGTGCGTCCTGTTCATCCCGCTTTGTGTCCGTCCATCCATCCGTCTGTGCGTCTGTTCATCCGTCCGTGCGTTCGTTCATCCGCTTTTGCGTCTGTCCACCTGAAGTTTGTAAACACCATAACTTAAGACAAAATGGATATGGATTATAACCAAGTCGCTTTTTGTTGTTGAATATATATACTCACCCAGGCGTCAGTGGCGTTGGATAAACAGGAGTCTTTATCCAGTATTATTAGGTGATTATCCAGTTATTAGATCATTATCAAGTGTTGTGAGGTCTTTTATCCAGGGTTATGAGGTCTTATCCATGGTTATAAGTCTTTATCCAGGGTTATTATGAGGTGATTATCCAGAGTTAACATTATCCAGGTTATGAGGCCTTTATCCTGTGTTATGAGGTCTTTATCCCACGCGAGATCTTTATCCTGTGTTATGAGGTTTTTATCCTGTGCTATGAGGTCTTTATCCTGCGTTATGAGATCTTTTATCCCGTGTTATGAGGTCTTTTATCCCGTGTTATGAGATCTTTATCCCGTGTTATGAGGTCTTTATTCCGGTGTTATGGGACTTACCCTGTGTTATGAGGTCTTTATCTCATGTTATGAGATCTTTATCCCGTGTTATGAGGTCTTTATCCCGTGTTCGAGGTCTTTATCCTGTGTTATGGGGTCTTATCCTCGCGTTATGAGGTCTTATCCCGTGTTAAAGCGGCTCTTTATCCGTGTTATGAGGTCTTTATCCTGTGTTAGGAGGTCTTATCCAGGTTATGAGGTCTTTATCCCGTGTTATGCGGTCTTTATCCCGTGTTATGAGATCTTATCCCTGTGTTATGAGATCTTTATCCTGTGTTATGAGGTCTTTATCCAGGGTTATGAGGTGTTTATCCTGTGTAATGATGTGTTTATCCTGTGTTATGAGGTCTTTATCCTGTGTTATGAGGTCTTTATCCCAAGTTATGAGGTCTTTATCCTGCGTTATGAGGTCTTTATCCCGTGTTATGAGGTCTTTATCCCGTGTTATGAGGTCTTATCCAGGGTTATGAGGTGTTTATCCTGTTATGAGAGGTCTTTATCCTGTGTTATGAGGTCTTTTATCCTGTGTTATGAGGTCTTTATCCCGTGTTATGAGGTGTTTATCCTGTTATGAGGTCTTTATCCTGTGTTATGAGGTGTTTATCCAGGGTTATGAGGTGTTTATCCTGTGTTATGAGGTGTTTATCCTGTGTTATGAGGTGCCAGAGGTGTTTATCCTGTGTTATGAGGTTTATCCTGTGTTATGAGGTCGTTTATCCTGTGTTATGAGGTGTTTATCCTGTGTTATGAGGTCTTTATCCTGTGTTATGAGGTGTTTATCCTGTGTTATGAGGTATCCCGTGAAGGTCTTTATCCGTGCATGAGGTCTTTATCTCAAAGAGTTCTTTATCCCGTATGAGGTCTTATCCCAAGTATGGTCCTTATCCTGTGAAGGTCTTATCCCGTTTATGAGATGTTTATCCTGTGTTATGAGGTGTTTATCCCCAGTTATAGGTCTATCCTGAGTTATGAGGTGACCAGTAGAGGTGTTTATCCTGTGTTATGAGGTGTTTATCCTGGGAAGAGGCTTATCCTGTGTTATGAGGTGTTTATCCCAAAGTTAATGAGGTGTTTATCCCGTGTTATGAGGTGTTTATCCTGTGTTATGAGGTTTATCCTGTGTTAAGGAGGTCTTTATCCTGTGTTATGAGAGGTTTATCCTGTGTTATGAGGTAAGGTGTTTATCCTGTGCCATGAGGTCTTTATCCTGTTATGGTGTCTTTATCCTGTGTTATGAGGTCTTTATCCCCAATGTTATGAGATGTTTATCCTGTGTTATGAGGTGTTATCCGCTAATGAGGTCTTTATCCGTGTTATGAGATGTTTATCCTGTGTTATGAGGTTATCCCAGTTATGAGGTGTTTATCCCGTGCTATGAGGTCTTTATCCCGTGCTAGAGGTGTTTATCCGTGTTATGAGCAGTGTTTATCCTGTGTTATGAGGTCTTTATCCTGTGTTAATGAGGTCTTTATCCTGTGTTATAGAGAACTCTATCCTGTGTTATGAGGTCTTTATCCTGTGTTATGAGGTCTTTATCCTGTGTTATGAGGTCTTTATCCTGTGTTATGAGGTCTTTAATCCGTGTTATGATAAGTGTTTATCCTGTGTTATAAGGTCTTATCCCGAGTTATAGAGGGTCTTTATCCCGTGTTATGAGGTCTTTATCCCGTGTTAAGAGGTCTTTTATCCCGTGTTATGAGGTCTTTATCCCGTGTTAAGAGGTCTTTATCACGTTATGAGAAAGGTCTTTATCCTGATAAGAGGTTCTATCACGTGTTATGAAGTCTTTATCCCGTGTTATGAGTATGTCTTTATCCCAGGTGTTATGAGGTCTTTATCCCGTGTTATGAGGTCTTTTTATCCTGTGTTGGTGAGGTCTTTATCCCGTTATGAGGTCTTTTATCCAGGGTTGGAGGAGGTGTTTATCCTGTGAGTTATGAGGTCTTTATCCTGTGTTATGAGGTCTTTATCCTGTCATAGAGTCGTTTATCCTGTGTTATGAGGTGTTTATCCCATGTTATGAGGAGTCTTTATCCTGTGTTATGAGGTCTTTATCCTGTGTTATGAGGTGTTTATCCTGTGTTATGAGGTCTTTATCCCTGTGTTATGAGGTGTTTATCCCGAAGTTATGAGGTTTTTATCCCGTGTTATGAGGTGTTTATCCTGCAAGTTATGAGGCAGTGTTTATCCGTGTTATGAGGTGTTTATCCGTGTTATGAGGTCTTTATCCCGTGTTATGAGGTCTTTTATCCTGTGTTATGAGGTGTTTATCCTGTGTTATGAGGTGTTTATCCTGTGTTATGAGGTCTTTATCCCGTGCTATGAGGTCTTTATCCCGTGTTATGAGATCTTTATCCTGCCATGAGGTCTTTATCCCGTGTTATGGTCTTTATCCCGTGTTATAAGAGGTGTTCTATCCCAAGTTATGAGATGTTTATCCTGTGAGCAGGAGGTGTTTATCCTGTGTTATGAGGTTCTTATCCCGTGTTATGAGGTGTTTATCCAGGGTTATGAGGTGTTTATCCTGTGTTATGAGGTGTTTATCCCGTACAGGAGGTGTTTATCCCGTGTTATGAGGTCTTTATCCCAAAGTTATGAGGTGTTTATCCTGTGTTATGAGGTGTTTATCCCCGTAG